>NC_069728.1:11126235-11426235 GCF_027358585.1 Pangasianodon hypophthalmus | reverse complement strand
CTATAAAGCATAATGTATTTTCATAAACAATTATAACAATGTGTATAATGTCTTATGAATGGAATATAACATAATAGGACTGTGTTCATAATTTTTTATAGTGATCACCTCCATAGCAGGTGTTTCACAGGTGTTTGTTTTTAGGTCTCTGCTTGGGTATCTTTTTTCTGCATGTAAATACTAGCAGTATTTTAGAGATTTTTTTAAAAAAAAGAATAACAGTCTGTGTAATTTCCTGCTGCTTTGACCATGATTAAAATCATATATGGGAATAATGACAGATATGACTACTTGTTTAGATTTATAGCATTTAGGTTTGAAACATTTTGCTGTGTGTAAGAACTACTGCAAAGCTAGACTTTGCAGGTGGTACTCCATTATATAACTCATTATGTAGCTACAGAATGACTATTCCTTTGTTCTAAAAGGGATGGAGAAGCCTTTCATCCTACTCTACTTTCACTGGGTTTTCAGGAAGAGCCTCATCTAGGACAGCAGCAGTCTGGGGTGAATGATATTACTATTAACCATACCTCATATTTCAAATTTATATCTTTATATATATCACATAATAAAGAACTTTAACAGTGAAGTCATTGCCAAAGCAGCTCCACCTACAAACACTATATGGCAAAAGTATGTGGACACCTGACCATCACACCCATATGTGGTTTGTCCCCAAACTGTTGCCACAAAGTCGGAACCACATAAGCGCATTGAATGTCTTTGTATGAACTCGCGTGGCCTGCACAGAGCCATGACCTCAACCCCACGAACACCTTTGGGATGAACTGGAACACTGGCTGCACCCCAGGTCTCCTCACCCAAAATCAGTGCCTGACCTCACTAATGCTCTCACTAATGGCTGAATGAGCAAATCCCAACAGCCACACTGCCAAATCTAGTGGTAAGCCTTCCCAGAAGAGTGGAGATTATTATAACAGCAAATGGGGGACTAAATCTGGAATGGAACAAACAGGTCTTCAGTATTCCTTGTTTGTCAGTTTTTGAGTCATAGCACTTGATTATTTCCTGGCATATTTTGCTTTATTGATCAGTGAACAGTTGCTTTGACTGAAGGGAAACATTTTACGATTTTGAAATGAAAGCATTTCTTTGCCTCACTGCTCCATTTGTGCTTTATAAATGTCTGTTCCTCCTCTGGGGCTAAACTACATAATTTCTCAACCAAGCAGTGTACTACAGTACATCATTATTTTTGTCACCATTATGCCATGTTATGATTTACATTTCCATATAATTATTGCACTCCCCCTCTTAACCCCTGATTGTAAGTCAGTCTACTTGACTTATATTTCGATCATTTATAGTTTCCACATAGAGCCTTGTGTGTTCTAGGAGTAAATTTGTGTGTGTGTTTTGGGGGAAAGGGGTGGGGGAGAGTTTAGTTGCTGCTCTTCCTGCTTTTCTTCTTTCAACTATCAATCAGTTGTTTCTGGTTAACAGAAGGAACCTTTTTTGTGTTTAGTAGCTTTATGCTTAGACTGAGCAGCACAGTGGGTAGCATCACCACCTCACAGCTCCAGGGATGAACCCGTGCTTGGGTTACTGTGCAGAGTTTCACATGTTATCCCTGTGTCCTACTTGAATATATTCCCATTTAGTGTGGGATAGACTTTGGAACCACTCTGAACAGAATAAAGCGGTTACTGAAGATGAATGAATTAATGATTGGATAAATATCTGTGTAAATGTAACTCATGTCATATTTCATTATGATGATGATGCTAAACTGACAAGATCTCTTTCCTTTTAATTTCCTCTGTAATTAGACCTAAATGTCTGCATTCAGTACCTTTACTTGAAATTCTGGAACAGAAAGTGTAAAGTGGTTTCCACCTGCTTCATCCATCAAAGTAGTGGCTTATCTTGATGATTTGCACAATATCTCACCACACACAGCGTTGAATTTTTAAGATAGTATTTGCATCCCAAGTAGCAATGAATTTGAGTCCTATTATTCCCAGTATTTGGAATAATAAACAGGAGGTGAAATGGCATTTTAGATATACAAGTGAAAAAGGAAAAAAGGCTCGAAATGATAATGATCTGTGCAAATTATGTTAAAGAGGAAAAAATGCTAGGTTTAGAATGTAACAATTATATACAGATATATAATTTGTAGGATTGTTAGTGGTTAGTAGGAACAGCAGGTAGCCTATTATAATATAACCCATTTAGCGTATTAATTGAAAACCTCCTAGGTGATAAGCTGGGTTGTTGAATGCCTCCTGATGTAATAATAGTTTCTTTTATGGGCAGCCGCTGGATCAGAATGATCTCAAGCTGGCAGACAAGCTTGGCAGGGTGCTGCATACACTCTCATTGTGTGCTTTATGGTTTATTCATATTTCTCACTCAGTGCCTGGTGGGAGGATAAGCTGTGAATCTGATTAAGGTTTTGGCTCTTTACAGTCGTCTTCATTAAGCCGAGAAGCCCTACAGTGTAAAATTTTTATGAAACTGTCACAATGTAGTTCAATTGAAGTAACAAGGTGCACTGTGCAAATGCTACATAAATGATTCTTGACATGCAATGAAGAAGACTTTCCTTTTTCTGTATAGACAGAGAACAATACATTTGTTTGTGTGCTTAAAGTTAAGACTAAATTAACAGACATAACAGCAGGACAACATCCTACTTACACTGTTTTAATCATATGCGTGTCTTCAGATGTCCTTGAACAGATAAACCATGTGGAGATTGAGACAGTGCCATACATCCCTCATTTCTCTGGAGTGAAATAAGCGGTATTGTGATTAATTAGAGTGAATGATGCTCACTCATGCACCACACACACACACCCACACACAACCACCCACACATGTTCTCACTAGTGCAGAGCTTCATAAAGTGGATGATAAGTGTTCCTTGGGCTGAGCTGAAATGACTGAGGAGGAGTGAATCGCAGACTCAGCTTGTTTAGCCTGAGAAAAGGTCAATTGAAACTATCTGATATATTATTAGCATGAAATATTATAGCTTAGGTATCAACAACATTACCCAGACTAGAAAATAGACTTTTTCCCCACCCACTTTCCTTTGCTATAATCTAAATGAGTCTATAACGCTTTGTTAACTCATTTCAGCATGTTATTTGGGATGTAAATACAGATGGAGAGCCTATATAGGCACTGTTTGTCAGATCATAATTGGGCTGGTTAATTCAGGATCACATGGTGCTCTGTATGTTTCACTCCATAATGATGAGTTATTCTGAGATTATATTGAAGGTGATGTTTGTTGCTGTTTCATTATACTTGTCTCTTACACTTAAAATGATTCATGGTTTATTAAGCTGAGTATTATCACTAGGTTCAGGTAGTTTTTTTGGAGCCTTGCGATATAACTTTATTAGGTCAGTGAGGTGTGTGAGCTATTAGAGTTATGCATGCCTTAAATATTTACCTGCCTTGTTACATTGGAGCTCTGTGCGGAGTGTGTGATTTGTCTCTCCAGTGATGTCCAGCAGGGGGCAACAGAGAACCAACAAACTCTGTTACATCCCTTCAGGTTAACTGTGATCACCATATATGAGACTGGCTTGTGTGTGTGTGCGTCCCCTCTGCATGACCTCCTCTTTATCTCTCTGTGTGAAGCCCCTCTCTTTCTCTCTCGCTCTCTGTAATTTTGATGCATAGTGTATGTCATGCCAGTTGGTCATGCCAGTGCCTCTGTATGCTGTAACAGGGACAAGAGTTCTTCAGGGCACCAAAGTTCACTCCTCTTCTGCCCTGCTGAGTGGTTCTCAGATGTGGTGGTACAGCAAGTACATCAACATTTTCGCAAGACACTGATCCTCCATATCTCATTTAACTCCTGACAGTGGCAGACAAAATAAGAACACAATCTATGTGGGTTGAATGTAATGAAAAACTGAACACCCTGCTCATTAAGCATTTCATATATATGTGCTTTCATGCAGCACCATATACACTTACCATCTTGTGGTGAAGGCCATTCATAATTGTTTGTTTTTAGATCATCAAGCTTGCAAGGTGCATACACCGCTTCTACTTAATTACCATCATCATTCTTATGCACAGTGCCAGTCACAACATTGTTGAACATGCTATTTTTTAGCATTTCTGGTTATACAAGAAATGGCTTCATTTTAAATAAATGAGGAGGAGAAAATCTAAGGAATAATGTAGGTATACTCGAAGTGAGAAATGTTCCGGACATATTATACCCATCTAGATCTAATTGGAAAATGCCTAGATCTTGATCACATTAATTAGGCCTTTGTAGCTCACAACTTAAAGTTGGTTACCAGCTAAAGGCAGTAAAGGCTTAATTGGTTTACCCTCTAGTTGCAACTGCCTTTAGTAAAGTGCTAATTCAGAGTCTCATTAGGCATAAGTGCAAAGACCTCGTTCTTCCATAGAACAAGTATTTGATATTTTTGGTTATTTAATTGCCATATAGATTATGTGTTTCTATGCCTACTATAATCCTACCATTTCAAAGATACCTTTGAAAAACTGCAGTTTGCAATATGCCATGAATTGGGTCATGTTAGTTTCTCAGTTTTTGATTTCTTTAACACTGAGCCCTGATTTTGTATGAAAGATGGCCTTAACCTCTAAGGACTCGTTGGTGTATCCAGATTTACATTCCTCACACTTGTAACTGCTTCCTATTAGTTTCCTTGTATAATTCATGGTAGTTACTGAGTAATATTCTTTAGGATGATGAACTGAGTAATAAGCTGATAGTTTAAGGGGTTAAACAACAACTTACTAGTTTCAGCAGAGGGAAGTAAAAAAGGCATGTCAAGGTTTTAAATGTTGTAAATCAGCACATGTATCTTGCGTACATTGTTCTCTACTATCTTTATTTAACCCCAATATTCAAATCTGCTTGACTTACACCTCTCCTTAAGAAGCCCATGCTTGATCCAACTAACATACAGACCTGTTTCTCTCCTTCCATTCCTATTCAATTCCTATTGTAACATGCAGATCTAGCACAGCTGTCTTTATATCTTTATAACTAAATGACCTCTTGGACTTGAAAGAGTGTATATACAGGTCCATGTATTCAATGAAGACTGCCCTCCTTGCAGTCACTGAAGTTTCACACAAAGCCAGAGAGAATTCTGCCTGCCCTGTCATCCTTCTTGACCTATCTACATCCTCACTTCCACTCTTATAGACTTGGTGCTCATCGTACCTACAGGGTCGACCCTACCACCTAGCTTGGAGAGGTTCAGGTTTATCATTTCACAACCTTACTACGGGAGTCCTTCAGGGGTCAGCACTTGCTCCACTCTTGTTCAGGTCTCATGGCTTGTCTTATCACTGCTACACCTATGACACACAACTTCTCTTTTCCTCCATCCACCTCCCAAGTTACCCAGAATATATTGGACTGCCTTCTGACATCTCTTCCTGGATGAAAACTCATCAACCTTGAAAAAAATTAACTGATATACTTACTGATGAATACGTTCCTTTTGCTGGATCTATCAGTGACCATAGACACAATTGCTGTCCACCCCAGCACATACAGCCAAGAATCTTGGTATAATTTTAGATGCTGGGCACACCATGAAATCCTGCTGATTTCTTCTTTATAACATCAGAAGAGTATGACCTTTTCTGACCAGAGATTCTGCTCAGCTTCTTGTATAAGCCCTATTTGTTTCTAGACTGTAACTCAATTCTTGCTGGTCCCCCTTCATATGAGATATCACCTTGAAAGTATTGTGAATTCTGGTGCTGGCATGGTTCATAACCTCACGAATTAACCCCCCTACTGAGGTCACTCCACTGGCTTCCTGTTGCAGCAGGAATCAAATTCAAAGCTCTTGTCTTGGCATCTAAGAGTTTTACACCATATTATTTTCACACCTTGATTCACAATTACACATCTGCATGGCAACTCAGGACTTCAGGGCTCTTGCTGTGTCCTATTCTGAGGTCTAAACATCCTTGTAGCACAAGACGTTACTGTTACAGTGTCTTCACTCCTCACTGCAAAAGTCGATTCAATCCAATTTGACTTTTCTTCTCTTCCTTGAACACAACCTTACAGCTAAATCTCAGCACTCTGAATTCACTGGCTTCAGATACTCACAAAGATCACATTTCACTTCATCCAAAGCCATGAACCTTGCACTGAGTTGACTGAATCAACTCACCCCATTGAGGAACTAAATCCAATCCACAAGACAAAAATTCAGATTTGTAACTCTCACATCAGCTTCCCACTAGACCTCTCACAAACTTACACACACTTTCCACCCCTCACCTTGCCCGTGTCTTTCACATGATAGCCTTCCTCATCAATACTTGTCGGCTGGCTGTCAGAAAGAACGATATTCCCAAGAATGATACTGTATTTTTTCCTCATCCTTCCTTCTAGCTTGTTTGGATTTCCTCCATGTGATCTGCACTGTTAAATAAGACGAATGCCATTAGAAATTCATGGCTGCTCCCTGCCATCAATAAATGATTAGTTTGTGGTGTTTGCTCTTGATTGATTGGCTGAGCATGAGACGTATTAGAATCAGACTCAGTGTGTGCTAAGAAAAACCCAAGCTGGCAATGAATGTCATTAATTTACATTAAACTGTGATACTTGCTATATGTCACTGCTTTCTCATGCAGTATCATAGCTACCCTGCTACAGTTAGACGCAATTTCCGACTGTCCATTATCCTGTAATGCTGTTATATGCAGGTTAGGTTACTTTTGAGTGTCTGATACATTTCGTTTGATTGCTTTGTGAGTAAGTTCTAAAGGACATGTCCACAGTTTAGCTCTTTCCGGGAAACCCGTGTGCCATAGATGCAGTGTCTGTAGATGGTGTTTAGGGGTGGTGTTTTCTGCAGGGACAGATCAGATGTAATGTGTAGATTGAATATGGCAGGGGGGGATCATGACCTAAGACCAGAGCTTGTATTGATATCTGAATTAGCAGAAATGTTGAGAACATGGGTAAGGCACTTAGCAGTGGGAGTCTAAAGCACCATTTTTTCTAGGGTCACACAGGTCATATGGACATCTGTGCACTTAAAGGCTCAACACCACACCCTGCTTTCTTATATAATATTTTGTATGTGCCACATGTAATGTAAAACAGAACAAATGTATTGTGAATTCCACTTAATCTTCAGTGATTATGGATAGATTTTTACTTAGGCTTAGTGTACAGTATATTGGTAAGGCTAAGTTTATATTCTTGGCCTTAACAAAAATGTGCCTCCAGTATTTTTATTTGTTTTGAGAGAGTTCTTATTTTTTATGAATCTTTGCCCATATACTATTATTACTGTAAAGTGTGTTTTACAGTGAGCCTAGGTAGTTTTTTAAGTGAACTGAGACAGAGAACCAGGCTAAAAGGTAAAGATGAAAAGATATGGTGCATTTTGTTCACTGAATTTTTTTTAAAAGTGTACTTAAAAGTTTAAATATTCATATTTTTAATATTATATGCAAATGCTTTTTCAGATACTCAAAAAACCACCCCCAAAAAACCAAACATATAAGTCAAAATGTAGGTCGGATGCCTCGCTAACATGTTAAATCATTGTTAAATGACATACAGTCACATCTAGAACTTTTATATGTTCTTCAGCTGATCCCTTTTGGGAAACCCCAAAATGTTCTATGTAGAGCCACATAACTGAGGGTTCCCTCTAAGAAAGGTAGGCAAAAAATCTTAGCTGTGCCAAGAACCCTTCAAGAGTTCTTTTTTCTAAGAATGTAGCGTTGTTTTTGTAACTATCATGTTGTATATTCTCTAATACACAAGTTAAATCAGTTTGAAAAACATTCAAATGTTTAAAAGGTATTTTCAGTAAAGGACAGTGTAACAGTGTAAATCGCTAACGAATGAACTATAAGTCTATGAGAATTACAAATTAAGAAAGGTTTATTTATAACACAATTATAACAAAATAAATCCAAAATCATAGGTTAAATCAAAGAAATATTTTTTTTGTATCTGGATTTAAAAAATTATTGATGTAAGCTTGAGTTTAGTGGTGATGATGTTACTGTACAATCCCCATCAGTGCTTTTAGGGGTTTAACGGATTTTGGCATTTCCATGGACTTTAGTGATTAGGTTCATACTGCAAATGGGTTTAAGAGTGTATACATGTTTGTGTATGCTTGCCTATCCTAAAAGTCTAACCTAATTGATGTGGTTTGCCAACTTTAGGTTCTGACCTAACTACGTGTTCAATGCCAAGCAGAGAGGAGATTTGGCAAGGTGCAGATTCATATCTTCAAAACTTTCAGTCTTCTCTCGTCAGGAGGTAAGTGTGTGCACAATCAAAGACTACATCACAGGCTAGCATTCCAGATCTCAGGGAGAAGCTAGCAAGAATTTTGCAGTGAAGTGAGTATTTGTACCTGACTGTACCTCAAATAGGATCATAAATTAATTCACCACTTGCTGAGAATGGTCTAAACCTTATCAGGGAAGTCTATCTCTCCATTTGCCTTTCTTCCACTGTCATTATGCCAAGTCTGGTGACTGACATCAATCATTCATCTCATCATAACCACATTAGGCTGGAGATTGTTCAGGTCACATGATGAATTTTTATAATACCTCCTATGCCGCTCCAGTATACTTCAATTCATAACGACCATGCAAAATCAGTAGTACTGCTGATGGATGTCCAGCCATTTATGTTACTTTGAATGTTAACAAGGCAATTTCTCTGTGAGCCTGAATCTCAGAAGGTGTGCGATCATGTCAGTGCAGTTCAATTTATGTTCTCATAAACTCTCGGCCCCATTCACATCGCAGTTTCTGAGTGACATGCTGCTGTTGCTGATCTGGAGATTCCTATTAAACCCATTCAGCCATTCACATATACCATCACCCATCAACATCAGTGTCAATCCTGCTTCTCCGTGACTGCAGCCGGAGGCAATATAGAACAGATCACACACCTTCTCACATGTTTTCTCACATCACCTCACAAGGCTCCATTGTTGCCATAGATGCATTGAAAAGAATTGTTTCTGTATTGAACAATGGTAGACAGCAAAGTAACAGCTTTTCAGGGCACATGAAGCAGAAAGATTAGTAAAAGTCAGTCTACTGGGACTTGAATGTCAGTCACTAACACTGAGTGGATGTAAAGCTGGAAAGACAGGCTCATAGATTCTTTTCATTGGTGAAGAAAGGTGAAATAGTGTGTGAGAGAGAGTAGAGTGGCCCATAAGAGGATCACTCACTGACTGACCCAGTAAACGGAGTGGCAGCAGGCAGCAGTAATGGTGATTAATGGCCTTGCCTCTAAGGGCAGTGTGTTCAGAGCCAGGAAGCACAAAAAGGAGACTGCAGGAGCTGCAGAGTTAACAGAAGATCGCCAACTCAAGGTGGACTTGCCCATCCATCAGGTACTTCTCAAACATGCGCCTCAGAGACAAACAAGCTGTGTAAACATGGCTCCAAAATCAAGCTCTAAAATCTGAAGCTGTTGAGTTTAGGAGATGTTTTAGGAATGCTGGCAGTGCTGGCGCTTTTATGAGTTAATCGTTGTGCTCCAAAGTGGTGGAGGAGAAGCAGTGCACCTCTGGTGCTTAAACTGACTGAGTCTCTCTGCAGTCTATATCTCTCAACACAGCCAGTTCAAACAATGCCAACCAGAGCTTGCTCATAAGGAATCTTATTTAGAGTCAGCAACTTAAGTTCAAAGGACATAGCCAATACATTCAGGGACATTATTTCCATGTTGAGATTTGTGCTATGCAGGTTATTAAATTGGCTTTGTGTGTGGTCCATTATTGAATTGATTATTGAAATGACCAACATGCAGTTCATGAGGTTTGCTCCTCTGAGGTTTTCTTGTGTAGAGCTGTAATGGTGGGAGTTCTTAAATCTGGAAAAAAATCTGAACTGATTACACAGATCACATTTAAATAATAATGCAAGAGACAATAAAAACACTTTAGACAAGGATAATATACACATGACAAGTAGTTAAGTTTCAAATAAACACATGATAACCCAGTATATTAAATATATTCAGAATATACAATATATGAACAGTCCTGACTACTTAAGACTAATCAACAAAGAGTAGCAGGAAAGTAAATGGGAGGAAACCAGAGAACCTGGAGGGAACCCACATGGACACGGGGAGAACATGTAAAGCTCCATACAGGCGGTAACCCAAGCTAAGGATTGAACCAGGGACACTGGGGATGTGAGCAGAAACATCAGCTTATGTACAAGTTACTAAACAAAGCCATTTGTGCATCCCTTCTAAAACTGAATAACATTCACCCTTGTGAATTGTTATTAAATTTTAGTAGGGATGAACAAATCTCATTGGTTGTCTATGTCATACAAAGATTACAACTCCTGTCCTCCACCCACCCCTGACCTGAGTTTACATTTACATGCGGTAGATCTATGCCCAAGGTTAACGGTTCACCTCATTTTCTGTTTATAGCAATTCACATTTAATGATACTGACTCATCTATCAGTCAGTCTGATGAGCATTTCTCCTCCATTAATAATGCACAGTCTGTCAATAACACACGGGAATGCCTGATCAATCGCTCATGCCATCCCTCTTCAACTGGAATTAGTGATGGAAAAAAAAATTAAATCTCCATTTATTGACCTTCATTGATTTACTATAGTCTTTTCCACCACAATCACCCCTTCACCCGTCCAGCACTGTTCTCTGGCACAGATCAGAATGCCTCTCTCACTCTCTCTCACTTCACACTCAAGGTCAACTTTAATCACGCTCAGGCCCCGTCGAGGGCTGCAGCCGCTGCTATTCCTCTGGGTGACGGCGTGACGGCTTACAGAATTACCCTGCTGTTCATCAAAGAGCCAGTCACTCATTACTCACTGCGCTCCTCCCGGAGTCATTAGGAGCTGCAGAGCCAACACAGTCTCAACAGCGCAGTGCCAGCCGGTTCCCTCACACCCACCTTGGTTAATGGAGACGAATTTGTGTAGGTTGAAGGAGTGCCAGCGTAATTTATTTAGCACATGATATTCATGTCACCAGTGTAACTGATGCTTGTTGCAGTTTTCCCTTATGTGTTCAGACCTGTTCTTCCTTGTCATGACTAGTTCTGCACAAGTGTAATAGGTTTTTATTTAATTAAGCTGATACATATGACTGTAAAGACATGTATCATATTTTGCTCACTCATGCAAGGAACACTGCTGAATAACACTAAAGTGTTAATTCACTTTTATTGCTATAGCACCTTTAACAACAGACATTATAAACTCACAGCTTTACCATGGTTCACTTTTTGATGGCAGCTGTTTTGAAATGCTATGCTTTGTATCTGACAGGCTTTCCCTTGGACAGTGCAATGCTCATGCTCCTTGAAATCAAGTACTTCTCAGCATGAAATAAACATTACATGTTGTAGTTACTTTCTTATTCTATGTTGGCTCAGGCGAAGTAGAAATTCTTTCTGATATATGCTTTAAGGGCTCCTGCCACAGACGTTACAGCACAGAGATCCTTTTGATGTCACATATTGGCACATATCACATGTCAGGTCCACAAATGGCCAAGGAAAGAAACTTCAAAGGAAAGCACCTTAAACCCGTCAGTAGTCTGAGCTTTGTTTATGGCTTGAGAACTGAGCGACTTTACGCTAGTGACTGGGAACTATACTCAAAGCACACAACTGTGACAGTATAGAGACAACTGAGACAGTGTAGAGATAGAATTGTTGTGCTTTCTGGACCACACTGACCCTTTTCTTTACACCTCTGAGGGCATGCTCACTGAGAAAGTACTCACTGATTAAAAGATTAAAAGAAGGAGTTTGTAATATTTAGAGCTCTTTGCTGTCTACAAATTACATTTATAATAAACATCCACACAAACCTCCCCATTCTCCCAACTGACCTCACTCCCTCTGTTAAAATGAAAGTTGAAATGAAAGTTGCTTTTAAAGAAACATGGTAGAGCTGAGCAGCTTTGTCCTGGAAGGATCTGAGCTCATTTCTGGGCCTGAAAAATGTAAACAAAAGCCTGAGACAATGGAAATACACAGCTGCATTACATAGCAACATTGTGAGTCTCAGGTGTTCTAAGGTATCTTTAAAATTATATGATTATTGCAGAGTTAGAAGCACTTTTAAAAATTACACTCAGCACCTTTAACAAATCTACTAGGAAATCCATAACTACATTCTAAGAAAGAAAAAAGTTTTTCAAGGGTTCTCAATTCAATTCTATTTGATGTGTACATTGCTTTTAACAGTAGACATTGTCACAAAGCAGTTGAACAATGAACAAGCCAGAGGCCATAGTGGAAACGAAAAGCTCCCTGAGATGACATGAGGAAAAGAATCTTGAGAGGAAAGGGTTCCTTGCATCCTGTAGGAACTGTATCTCTAAGCGTTCTCCTAGAGGGACAAACTGAAGAACTTTTCAGAATACTAGAGTTGACCTTTTTTTTTAGTTTCAAATGACATTGGCTTTGGGGATCTCTCATTGACAATATATTAAAATTTGTCTATGGTTAATTTTAATTTGTGCTTGAGACTCTGTTTTGCAAGATTTATTGCAAAAAAAATCTTTTTTCAAGTTAAACTGCAGCCAGTAATCCACACCTGAGCTGCAGAAATGCTCAGTGAAGTAAGATTTCACATTTAGCCTGGCCCACTTTTCTCTCAAAAAGAGACATTACTGTCGACCAGTCTCTAACCTTTCTCCAATGAAAATGTCTGTGGTCATCCACCTTAGGCACGTTCATTTATTTGCTCATAACAAACTGAATTTATGGCTGCCCTCCTGCCTGCTGGTTGCCACAGACAGCGCACACTGAGTTACTACGTTCCACCTGAGCAAACTCTCGCCTCGTTTTTATAATATTGGGGCCTTTTGTGTGTGAGCCTCGGGAGCAGGGCCTGCTCGAGCTCCACCACTCTCTCCTTCAAAAGCCATCAAGCCCGTGAGCACTGACCCGGCAATTTACTGTGACAGTGGCGGTCTGCTGATATCTTTCATAAAACACACTGATTGACGATGGGCGAAAAAAGTGTGTTCAGTCATCATGGCAAGTCATAAATTCACTCACACACACGGGCACACAGCTTGAGTCCCATGTGTCATGGTTAAGATGCTCCACATGGCTCGTCTCTCGCACAGTATATCACTCACACAGCCCGGTGTGACTACCTTATGATGGTGCCCTTACTTCTCATTGGGATTTTAATCATCGTGTAAATCACAGGTGCATCTCGGAGAGAGGGAGACAGGCAGCGACAATATTGAATACAAATTATAAAACCTGGTCTAGGTGTGGTTCATGGTGGAATTCCCAGGTGTCACTACTGATAACATATCATGCACTTACATTATGTGTTTACAACAGCTATCAAAATTCTTCACATTCATACACACATGTATCTTCCATAGAGCACACAATCAGTTACATTTCCACATAAATAAACACATTTATGTGTTTATTTGAGCTAGCCTGGCTGATCAGCATCCCTCTTACTGAGTGTGTAAGTACGTCCTTCACCTTTGGCCATGTTCATTAGGCATTGTTGCAGAGTTGTGGAGTAGAGCTTGGAGATGTAGAAAACACATCAGGCTTGTCCACAATTGCCACACTGTGCTTATTTTCCCTCAGGCAACCATCAAGGCCTATGAGACATGCTGAGATTAACTTAATATATAATTCATCATCCTGTGCGCTCTCTGCAACAGACCGCTCCCTATCTAACTCGGTTTGGCGTTAAAACCCCTCCGCTTGTTCTCCCCCTCCTCAACTCATTTCCAGCGTAACACAATCTGCACTCCCTCTCAGAGTATGGCATCTGAGTTGGGTGCATTTCAAACAACTCCCATAACTAAAGCATGTCTAGTCTTTCTTTTATTTATTTTTTTCCCATTCTTTCCATTCTTATAGAATATAAAGAAATTGAATTCTTAGTGTTTGAGCAAGACTGACACAGCAGGCAAGAGAAACTCATTTAAATAACTACACATATAATATACCCAATAAATCAAGTACATTTCAAACTAGTATATGTGTTTTTCTGTAGTAGGTCTACTGGGGAAATTGTAAATGCAATGCAGGTTAGAACATATAGGCTTCACGTTGCCTTAAAATGGTCTTATAGTGGACGTGCATAATTTCCAATCAAGTAGTACAAATAGCTCAGCTAAGCTGTGTAGATGGAAAATAAACATGGGTTCTAATGAGGAATAAATCACTTTGCTGATTAAAAGTGAGCTGAATCAACTAATAACATATTGCTAGTTAATGGGAGAAAATGCAGTATGGATATGAAATCTTATCAGGTTTAATAAAGCGGAAAATGAAGGTTGCTAATGCTTTTAGTTCCACACTGAATCAGTACCTCTGTCCTTAAGAGCATGACAAGGCAGCTTTAAGAGCACATAGAGCGTCCACTCTAACCTGCTGAAAATATGTTCCCTTGTCATTAAAGCGTCAGAGAATTCAGCTATTCACTTATGTCTTGAAATAGATAATCAAATGAAGTGTAATTCCATCATTTAAGCATGAACAACTACATCTGAACAAGCTAGGCTTTATCATTTAAGTGACACCATTAATATATACAGTTATGTCTATTTCTGCATATTTGTTTAACATCACAATCTGTACTGAATATGGTCAACTTTTTAGCGTCATGTGTATATGTACAGAAGAAACATGAAAATTATATGAACGGTTGAGGTTTATAGCAGGTAATTAACATCACAGGCTGTCTTGTGTGCCTGTCTCTGTAATGGTTTACACTGGGTGACACAAGCTATAATCTAATCTTTCGAATATTTACCCATTATTTTATGACACTGTGAAATTTTAAGGTGACTCTCTAACATGCTAAATAGCTGCTGACAGGTAGAGCAACTCCTCTCAGAATGTGTATAGTGCAGCATGCACCTGCTGTTCGAATGACTGCTTAGAAACCACTGCACAAATTTACACTTCCTGCTCATGGAGCACATTCTGGTTACAGCTCAGTGTCATGCAACCATTAGGCGGTTTCACTTTCCATTAGGTAACTCAATCACTGGGAAAAGAACTAATAGAGATTACATTATATTCTGTCCAGATGCTACGACCCTCGAGGGAAGATCAGATCTGAATGACTCATAAAGGTTTGATTTGTATTTTGTTTTCAAGGTTTGAAATGCGATTAATTTTGAGTACATGGCTTCTAAAACACATTTTCTGAAATGATAGTCCCTAAAACCCCAAACACAAAATCGAAAACTCAAACTCAATTCACCAAAATGCATCTCTGTCTGGCAAAAGGAAATAGTTGCCTAGAAAATCTGTTAAGGTTGCTCACATTCAAACAAACACAACACATATAGATGCATAGGCACTACAATCGACTAGTGAAAATAAATGAAAACACAGTCATTAAATATGCTACTAAATTGAAAGAACTTTAGAAGGCAAAAAGGGATAAGTATATATGTTCTTCAGGGGTGTGATGGTACACAAAAGTAAAGTTCTATACGATATAGTGGTGTCTCGATACAATACATTTTTTGATACAGCAAAAAATACGTTCCCTCAATATGTACCTTAGGTTTCCATTTTCAGTTGATTAAAACATTTAACATTATAAAACTACAATAACTGAAAAACATATTCAGTTTCTTAGCGGCATATAATGAAAAAAATGCTGTGCTTTAGAACAGAACAAAGTTAAATATGGCTAACTTTCACTGGTGTGTCTCTGGGTGGTGTGTGTGAAGCACAGAGCTTTTCCCATTCTGTTGTTAGCTGAAAGGTGTGATAGATGTGTTTTAGATACACTCCTGGGCAAAAAAAATGGGCCAAGCCCAAAATGGAAAAATATTAAGCTTTTAATGGTCTTAAGAACAAATCATTGGTCAGGAAGTTAGCAGGAATTAAACAAATACTGTAGATCTCTCCCTGCTCTCTCAATCCTGGTTCCATTTATGAGCTCGTTATCAGGTATTTGATGGGCTGCATCAGGTGTCGCAGATAACCAAACAATGACTAATCTTTTAAGAAAAAAAAAACATCCCAGAAGATATTTTTGGAAAAATCTGTACACCCAGACATGTGTTACTTTGAATTTTACATCGAACCTTTTTTCATCATCATGATTTTACCTTTGCGTACAAGAAGACTATATAAGTGAATTTCCCTGTTCCTAGCTTTTCCCCAAACAGTTCACTGCAGCAAAAGTAAATGAGTAAATGGTGGCACACGAGCTCTCAGGAGGACATTTGTTTAATTCTTGCTCATTTCCTGACCAATGATGGGCTTGGCCCATTTTTTTTGCTCAGAAGTGTAGTCGTGTTGTAGCAGTCACATAGCTCTCTGTAGCATATTTGCCACAACTGAATATGAACTTCCCATTCACCATGGTGATTTTTTGGCCAGGATTGAATCAGCAAGGAAAGGCTGTCTGATCGCAGCAGAGAATTTGCTGTTAATGTGACACGTGTTTGTCTATGTATCTGTGTGCATGTTTGTGTTGCTTCATGTTTTCATCTAGTTTTAGAGACGGACAATGTAGCATAATGTCGGACATGTCTGTGGTATTAGTGCCAATGTATTGTGTGCATAAACATTACAATTATTACAATATTTTACAATTATTCAAGTATTTTCCATCCCAATAATATGCAAGTTTTTTTAATGCAGACAAACTGCATCAGAAAATGAGTGTGAACAGCTCAGAACATCAGGCCTTACTGGTTAAAATTTCAAACATTGAAATATAAAAAAGCCAGCTATTTGATAGATGTGATTTAACAGTATGCCAGCTCATATACAACTAGTGACACCAACCTTCATGCCTTCAAGCAGCATCTCTAAAACACGTTCAATCATGGCCCTGCCCTACTGCCTCATGGTTAGAGGAACCCGAATCATGTAGCAAATCAGAGGTCTCAGTGAAGTAAAGGATACTGTCAGCAGTGCTGAGATTGGAGGCTTTCCTGTGATGCTGAAGTAACTAAAGCTCCTGAAGTCACCCTCTGATGCAGAATGATAAGATGACTGAGCACACAGGCTGAAGTTAGAGATTGATAAAGGCAAGAAGACTCTTGCTTATCAGACATAGGCAGAGTTGACTCAAAGATCAGATACAGATTTAATTTATCTGCTTTAGAGTGGATCAATCGTTGAGTTAATTTTTTGTGTGGTTGATATTGAGTTGGGTCTCACGTAATATGAGATTGATTGAATATATGATGTTAAATAAGAAGAATGGCAGTCCCTTGTCTGAGAGTATTTATTTCATTCAACTTCATTGACTTGTGGATATGAACTGGACCCAGTCGTAAAAATGAACTATAGGCTTTTGTGTTTGTCGCCCCACAGATCGGTGGTAGAGACATTTAATCACAGATGACTGACCTAGAGACAGCAAAGACATCAGGAGGCAAAGTGTGTTTGACAACATGGGAGAACCACCTAATTCAGTTAAACATTCTACACATCTGTAGGACTGAATGGTATAAACAAACCAATAACTGACAAAGCAGGTTAGTGAAGGATTTTTGACATTAAGAAAGAGATGTCTCATGGGAGAATGAGTAATTTGTGGACTTTTCTCTCTCTCTCTCTCACACACACACACACACACACACACACACACACACACACACACACTCACACACGGCGTGTTCAGATATTCTTTCTGAGAAGATGAGCGTCACTCCAGTGTTTAAGCCAAAGGAATTCTAGTAATGGCACTTATTCATCAACATAGCGTACAGTCAAATCTGCTCATGAAATGAGTGTAGGCAAATTCCATCCACAGTTTCATTATTCACCAGTTTCATTTCTGGCTTATTTTTATTATCAAACTCACTTCTGGTTGAAGTGTTTGTAACTTTGCACAATATCTAAATGACTTGAAAAAAAGTCCTTGATTTGCTTGATTAATCAAAATTGATATTATCAATCATTAATACTTACTATAATACAAGTATTTATATAGTGAATAGAGTAGTATAAGCAATAGCAATTAAAAGTTATGGAAAGCTACCAGATTTTGACTTAAAAAAAAAAGAAAATGAAAAAAAAAGCACAACCCCAGAGCCATCTGTAAATGCTTACATGTTAGCATTATTTCACTAAAAACAAGGATTGCAAAAGACAATCATTGACCATCATATCCCTGTTGAAACTGTGTTATCAGTTGGTTTTATTTTATTTTGTGCCATTTTTGAGGATTTTGAGAAAATATTCAGCTAGTTAATTTTCAGCTAACTCGGCTTCATTGCAATGTATTTTTCCCTTGTCGATTTACTTCCTTCCATGGATCCTGCCTAATCTTTTCCTTTTTTGGCTCACTACCTCAAAATCTGCACCTGTTAGGGTGTGTTTCATGTAAATTACATGTATATGAGGGTAAATCAGAGAGAGTTGTTTGACATATAAATAATGCAGTAGTGATTGGGAGCTTGTGTCCATGAGGCTGAAGCTGATTCACCAATTTCACGCAAATCACCAATGATTTTGTATCAGACACAGATTTCTTCATATGTCATTCCATGTGCTTGTATCCACACTTGATTCTATGTGACTTTGTTGAATAAGGTCCATTATACCATCCTGATTTTGTTATATTTAACATAGAAAAGTAATTCCCACGTCTCAGTGTCAGTGTGCTCACACACACAGGGGGTGCTCTTGCTCTTGTTCGCGCATGGACCGTTTTGGGTGGCTGCGTGGGTGGTCAGATACAACAGGCCCGGGTCTTTGAGTGGGGAAATCCAAATGCAAACAGGTGTCCAAACACAGCAGAGACCTCCAGAGACCTCTTCACAGGCCCACAGTGCAGCTACTTTTACCAGCGTATTGGAGAGGCTCTGCTTGGCTATTGTTCCTGAGTGGTTCTCTGGAAGCTGGAGAGAGAAAGAGAGAGAGAGAGAGAGAGAGAGAGAGAGATAGTTACCCTAATGATCTGTCTGTAATTAGTATTTGGTCTTTGCTTAAGTGTTTATTCTCATTCTAGATATGGTTTTAGGATTTGTGTGTTTGTTGTGAATGATGTCTTTTAGAAGACAATGCACTGCTCAAGAACTATGAGTAAATAACATAAAAAATCACACGTGACTGTCAACTAGATGTGAAAATGCATTTCAAAATGTTATGCCCTGAAATTGCACATGTGAATTCAAGTAAACACTTTCGACATTATGTGAACAATTATGTGATCATGTGAAAATAAATGAAAACGAAATAAATAAATGAAAAAAAGAATCACATGTGAAAAAAAAACGTGAAAATTTTGTCAAGCATAATATAATATGGGTGTAAATTTCACATGTAAATATTCACATGTGAAGTTGATGTGAATTCATAATGTATTACCTGACACACAAGAGCATCCTTTTCACTTCCTTCACAGCAAATCAAGCAGGATTTAAGAAACCCAGTACACTATAAGCATTAATCTTTGATTGTTCTGTGGTTAAAAAAAAAATTCCCATGATGTTAGTGGTATTTCTAGATTGCCTTTATTACAACTTTCTCATATAACCTTTTGCTTCAACTTCAAAAAATATCTCACCAAGAGCTCTCTGCTCTCTACTCACTGTACGCTTTTTTTTGACATTTAACATAAATTATTCTGCCTAAATAAAGTGGTTGGCATTACATATTAAGCAATACTATCCGATTCCCTTAGATCATTATTAAAAATTTGAGTGGATTTGACGTTTGAGTTTTCTGCCTGGACCTTCACTGTTGTTAAGCAAACACAAACACTTTTCCTTATCAGGAGGTTAGGTCATGAGATTGGCTAAGACCTCCATAAAACAGGGCACTGTTCAAGTGTCCCTGTGGAAAAAGACCAAAGCCATAATAAAAATGCAGTGCTGAAGAGCCCGGTCAGCCAACCACTCCCAGACTCTGGCCTTGGACATGACCCTTGACCATGCCGTGTGAGATGGCTGACGATGTCGGGTTTGTCAGCTGTCCTAGTGGGACACGAATTATACAAATTACACATTCTCGCTGTGTGGCCTGTTTCAACATATGTGTACATGCAGAGGCTGCAGCTGGATTTATGAAAGTCTTCAAATGTGAGTCATGTTCAAACCATATATCCTTAGCATTGATGAGTGGCTTTTAAATAATTAAATCACATCACTGGTAATTTTATTTTCACCTCAGAATATGGATAAAGCATTTTATTTTAAAGCAAGATTAAGATTTCAGGAATTATCTTCTAGCCTTAGGAGCAGCTGCTTTGCTATCAGAGATTCACAATGAGTGTCGTTTTTCCTCTAGTTGAAGCTATAGCTGAGGTAATGCATATTTATGAAGACTTTATGAAGGCTTTATGGTTGTGCTTCATCAGCGAAGGGCGAGCTAGGAGATGACAGGCGTCCCATGGGAATACTGTCCTCTCACCCAAAATCATTTTGAAAACTCAGGCTTCTTTTCAGTTTCACTTCAATTCGCAAAGATGCTGTCAGAATACCTCTTTGCTGATCTCTTTATTTTACTGTATGAGGTGCCATTGAAAATAGGTAAAGGTATAAGTCTGGCGCAGCAACTTGCAATGCTGCTGCAAAGAAAAAATAAAGTTGTGCAAATGCACTGCTGATTTTACAGAACATAAATCACTTGCTTTGAGACTTTTGTTGAAAATTGGACTTTGTAGTTGGGTTCAGTGCCTGACAGGTGAATATCCATATGAATGCTTTTATGGTTCCACCTTTGAAAATGCAATGCCTTGGAAATTAAGTTGTTCCAGTGACTGCCACTCACTTCCTAACATCCAGATTTCCATCGTTGTCTGGAACATTTGCTGATGATTTGTGGCCTGTATTATTAAATATGTGGAATTCAAGCTTTACATCTTCTCACACCTGCAGAAGAAAATGCATAGCCATCAACTCAGCTGACAAGTGCTGTAAAGCATGTAGATTTAACAGCCAGTCTACATCTCAATGAGACAGTTTCTGTGTTCCAGCAGAACAGCTTCATGCCTATATGGTCCTCTTCAGCACGCGCCATTTACATAGGGTTGCAGATAGGCAGGACATCTCAAGGTTCTTCCAGGCCTGTCACATCTGAGACAATGCATTTTAAGCCACAGTCATCTTTCATGTGATGAATCATGGCTGTCTAGACAGTAGATGGAATCTAGATAGTACATGGAAATGGTGGAATGGAAGAAAAACGCTTTTTGTTGTTGAGAACAACCACACAACTACACAAGACCCTTAAGGCTTTTTTGGTTTACTCACTGGAGGAATCCATAAGGGTTGCCAGTGCTTCTCATGGCACCATGCACACACAGACTCACACACTCATTCATACCTCAAGGCAATGTAGAGTAGTTAATGCATCTACTGGCATGTTTTTGGGAGGTGGGAGGAAATCGGAGAACTCTGTGCAAACATACATAGGCATGGAGAGGACATGTAAAACTCCATGCAGACAGTAGCCTGAGGTCTGGATAGTCTGGGGAAAGACTTTATGAAGTCTGGAGCTGTGTGGTGGCACTTCTTAAGAGTGCAGATACTTTTGTTTATATTGTGATTGGTAAATTTTCATCATATTGTAACATAGAAGCTTGAATTTATAACTAATCGTAACTCCTTTATCTTGCCTATTGCTACATACCCATGGTTGTGTTGGTGGAAGCCCCAGTTGAATATTCAAAGTCATTGCAAATTCAAATTTGCAAAAATAACACAACCAGTGCATCTCAGCGTAATTGCTCCAATAATCAGGTTCAAATACTTTACACCAATGCTACAACTGTACACAGCTTTTAGGAAGATAAACCCCATATAAGCTCTTAAAACCAAAAGAAATATACCATCACACATCTCTTGGTGTGCAGTGCATATTTCTCATTTACATATCAACACATTCACGCAATGACACAGGGTAAAATTTTACACACAACTACATGGTATACACATTTAAAAACCAACTGCAGAGCATAAATCAGCTGCATTTCATTATGCAAAGGCAAAAATCCAAAATCAGAAATGATGCCAATGAGCTATCATAGGCTTGTGAGAGGTGAGAGGGTATGGAGCTTGGATGTTGGCAAAAGTATTTGAATATGAATTTCATATATTTTCATTAAATACGTGTCACATTAAATAAAATTCTTGTTTATTTGTGTGGTATATTCAATAATTATATATTTTTGCCAGTATTTTCTTTATTTTGATTTAGCTAGGGGTAAAATTTGCCTTTTAAATATATTATTCAAAATTACGGGTTACAGTTTTGAGATTTTAAAAATCAGAACTCAAAACACAAATTTCAAAAATTAAAATCTCAAAAATACATATTTTAGGTAAAAGGCCAAAGGTGAAGCATCTGGGATTCCCAGGGAAAAGTAGATGCTTTAAGAGAAGCGGAACAAAAAAAAATGTTTTCTACTCAAATAGCTGGTTTTCTACAGTGATGTTAAACACTCGATCCATAGCATATGCCCTCTGTATAGCCCTATGCCCTATTAAGTTAATGTTCCAGCTAGTTAGGTTATGCTAACACACTTGCTGGTTTATTGTTAGCAGCCAAAATTTGCTGCTTAACAGGAATTTAACAGGAATATATTTCAGTAGAACATAAAAACTTTAGATACACTTACTTCATTGTGGTTCATATCCTCCATACACTCCATGTTCCTTCACTTCACTTCATGGATGTACTGCATGTGATTGGCTAAATGCTCTCAAAGTGTCTACTTTTCCCTGGGAACCCCAAATACTTCACCTTTGGTCTATTTTGAATGATATGTTTTAAAACACTAGTAAAAGGATTTTATTTCATGCAATGTGTATATAATGCAAATTTATTAATATTCACTTACTTTTGTCAGCTCTGTAGGAGGGAAATCAGGGCAGCCTGAGAAAAATGACTGACACATCACTCAGTCAATCATTCAGCCATTCATTCTGACATCTTCAGGTATAACATGATTGGGCCACCCTTTTAAACACTGACCCAATAGGCAACAATAAATAAACAAACAAACAAAAACCAATCCCCCATTCACATACAAATTAAATATTACAGGATGGTTGTGCTGGCACTTTTACACTCATTACATAGGCTATAAAACTCACTGGCAGCCTGGTAAATTAAGCTCTTGAAAATGCTGAAATAGTTTTGGTACAATTGATCATCTTTGAGGTGCTGTTTTAGGCGCTTGCATGTAAAGATGTGCCCTTTGTTTTTTACACTGTCCAGAAAAAAAACACACCCTAAAATGTATTGCATAGGAATGCAACGTTCTTTGGAGAAAAGTCAATTTGGCAAAAGTACAAACAATATAAATATACCATCAGATACAAAACATGGCCCATATGGTCCAACTATGTGCCTTAGATGAGTTTTACATCACTTTTCCAGGTACAAAGGACATACCTTTGAGAGTGCCAACTCAGTGAAATGTGTCGGTAAGAAGCACCATTTAGTACCTTTTATTCTGAGAGTGTAATGAAGTTATAATGGCCAGACCGGGGAAGATTGATACTGTGGCTTTTTAGGTTAATTCTCTGCTCTGTTTAGACCTGTGATGTATTTTACACATCATGTAATTTGCCTATCTAATGGTCACAACGATCTCTTGCAGAACAATGCCCTTGCTTGATGTTTGTCATTAGAGTGTGATCGAAGCCCTAATGCAATTGACTAGGTGCTGCTCCTGACATTAATAAAGGAGGAACACGTTCAGGAAATTAAAGCCGCACGTGCCCATTCTAATGAGATCGTATCCATCACACTTTGCTCTTTAACCCCTAGCACCATCACAATACTTCAACAGGGGCTAAATCAGTTCCCCTAAATCAGATCTCCTCTATCTTTTCTGTTATCTCTCATCTTCTGTTGTAATTGATTCAACCTTGTTCTCTCTTTCTACATCACAAATCTCCTTCCTTTTTGTCCTCTCACAATACCACCTCTTTTTTTGTCCCTCTACTTATCCCATTCATTCCTTTTATCATCTTTCCATCTTTGCTTTTTTCACAGAAGTGGAGGCTGTCCAAGACCTGGGCGTTTTAAGCAAGACTAAACTGTGCTGTGTGTTATACTGACTCTTTCCGTTGACTGGTCTACAATATTTATGAACTTACTTTGCTCATGTCTGCCTGAGTAGCTAGCCTAACATTTTTTAAATCTTTTGAGGTTTATAGCCCAGGGGTTAAACAGAAGTTGGTTTTCAGAAAGAATGAACCCATCTAGCTTGTTTTCTCTATTCATCTGATGTTGTAATAGTTGATGATGGTAGTTGATATTGATGACCTACAGCATCCACAAGAGGGCACTAGTTATGTAGTGCTAAAGAAGGCGAAATCTATTCGGTAGGATATAGGGTTAAAAACAGGACCAAAAAGTACATTATAAAGATGAACATCATGGATGTAAGACGAAATTCTTCTCTCTTCTTGTGAGAAGGTCATCGAAAACAGATGGAGAGGTGGCAGATGTGTGTGGATGGGATGAGAGGGATACGCAAGTCTGATGAGGACAGCTTTCATCAACAGTGAGGATCTGGATCAAAAGAATCCATTAGCGACATCCAGACTGTCTCGGTCTCACACACTGTCCCTGGTGAACCTTTGTTGCCCGACTGAATTCGTGAGCAGAATTCATGAGTCAAGGCTGACCAGTGTGACAGTCCAGGTTCATACTAACCTCAGCTCACCTTCCTGAGCGCTTAACACATTGCTGATGATAAAGCAAGAGATACAGAGAGAGTGAGAGCGAGAGTGATCTAAGCTGCCTTTCCTAAGCCCAGGTGGTTTGACAGACACAGGTCTTTCATGGTGTGCAGTGAAGAGGAGTGAAATACTGTGGGAGAGGAGGGTGCAATCACAAATTACCCCAGTTCCAGATCCACTGCCATGCCTTGCTGCTGTAAATCCTGTTCTGCCCATGTTCTGTGTGATTACATGAATAATAATTAACACACCCACAAAGTCACCGCTTTTATCACTGTCATCAATCTCTTCCAATGCTACTCGCAGAATGAGCCCAGAAGATTAAATGCAGAAAGAAAGAAGGGGACATTGGTCTCTGAAGATATTACTGATGAGGGAAAACGCAGGTAACAGACTGCCACTAAATTCAATGCATGCTTGGATCATTAGCATTCAGTTAGAGACTAAGGATAAGCTATACTGTATACTGATATATACTTAACTGATATATATATATATATATATATATATATATATATATATATATATATATATATACATATATATATATATATATATATATATATATATATATATATATATATATATATATATATATATATATATACATATATATATATATATATATATATATATATATATATATATATATATATATATATATATGTTTAACAAAGATGCCTTCAAAAATAATGAAATTAAATGTTTCTACTTTAAAAAAATACTATAAAAAGTCAATATTTGGTGTGATGATCCTTTGCTTTAAAAAAAAATAGCAGTCTCAGGTACAATCTGTGCAGTTTTATAAGAAATGAGCTGTAAGTGTTACTGAGCATCTTGCAGAAGCAGCCACAGTTCTTCTGGAGACTTTGACTGTCGCACTTGGTTCTTATTTTTTGCAGCAAAACCCAGCAGCCTCCATTATGTTGTTTGTCTGAAAAGTGTCTCTTATGTAATATGTTGCCTTTTTTTACTGACATACAAACATTTTTCTGTAACATTTAATTTTGTGCTGGAAAACTAATGTTTGGAAATCTAAAATGTTTTTGCACTGACCTGATAATGTAGAAGTCATAAAATAAAAATCTGTAACAAAGTTTGTACTAAAAAAATAGGGTGCCTAAGACTTCTGCACAGTACTGTATACTGGGTCTTATGGGATGTTCCCAGTATGCAGTGGTTAGTACCTACAAAAGTGGTCCAAGGAAGGACAACCTGTGAACCAGCAACAGGGTCATGGCTCATTGATGTGCGTGAGGAGTGAAGGCTAGCCCGTCTGGTCTATTCCACAGAAGTGCTACTGTAGCACAATTTGCTTAAAAAGTTAATGCTAGCTATGATAGAAAGATGTCAGAACATATAGTGCATCGCAGTTTGCTGCGTATGGGGCTGCATAGCTGCAGACCAGTCAGAGTGCCTATGCTGAAACCTGTCCACCACTGATGATGAGCACCTACAATGGGCACGTGAGCATAGAACTGGACCATGGAGCAATGGAAGAATGTGGCCTGGTCTGAGGAATCACTTTTTCTTTTACATCAGGTGGAAGGACGGGTGTGTGTGTGTGTCGCTTACCTGGGGAAGAGATGGCACCAGGATGCACTATGGGAAGAAGGCAAGCTGGCAGAGGCAGCGTGATGCTCTGGGACATGTTCTGCTCGGAAACTTTGGGTCCTGTCATTCATGTGGATGTTACTTTGGCACGCACCACCTACCTAAACATTGTTGCAGACCAAGTACACCCCTTCATGGCAATGGTATTCCATAAAGGCAGTGCCTCTTCCAGCAGGATAATGAGCTCTGCCACACTGCAAAAATTGTTCAGGAATGGTTTGAGAAACATGACAAAGAGTTCAGAGGTGGTTTTAATATTATGGCTGATCAGTGTATACTGTATATATAGTATATGCACCAATCAGCCATAAGATTAAAACCATATGCCTGATTTTGTGTAGGTCCCCCTTGTGCAGCCAAATTAGCAAGGAAAAGGGAGAAAATTACATTTAAAGATTTCGTTCCGATTCCACTCAAAGACACCACTCTGATCTGTATAACCTAGCGTACTTTTGATAAAACAGCATTACTGACTAATTTTAAAGAAGAATAAGAAGACTTGACAAAATGTCTTGTTACTTGTGTCTTTTATTAACCCATTTAAACACTTCAAAACTTTGTCCACTGTCGTCTGTACATAGTGTGTAAGCGCTCTTCTCTGTTTTGATGATGACATTTTAACAGATGGTATCTGATTAAAAATCAAATTACGTTATGGCACATAACTTTCCAAAAACTTCATCAATATATAACAGTTATTCACAAAGATTTCCATGTCATTATTGGGCAAATATATTTATGGTCTCTTGAAGTAGAGATGTAATCAAAAATATATACAAAGTTGGCAAAACCCAGTCAAATTTTGGAAACGTTTGTTGTTCAAAGTGCCACACATTTATAATTCATCAATAGGAATTAATATTTACCAAGGCAACATCATTATTATAAACAGTGCATTTACTTTGCTGTTATTTCTTACTGTTTCCGTATGTATAGGTTCTTGTTAAACCTAAACCTTTATTTAATAAATATACCCCATCTTGGCTGATGCTTATCCTTTGCAGTGACTCTCTGATTCACACAGCCTATAGAAACACTTGAAAGAGGCACATTGATGACCAGCTGGTGATATTTAGTGATTGCTCAAAGCAAAGCAGGCCTTCAGCCCAAGTGGTGATGATGGGCTCGTCTCTGCTTGAGTTTCTCCGCTGGTGAGGTTATTGCATAGCCTAACAGGAGGTGAGGATATTGCTTTGCTCAATGGGTCGCAAACACACCTCCCTCCCTCACCACAAGTGTGGCAGTAACCTGGGCCGGGCCGGCCTCTCTCCACCTCTTTCGTTTCCCCCGGGAACTCTGAATCAAATTTTCAATGACCCTCACAGGAGAAATTTGCTCAAACAGGCCAGCCGAGGCCCCTGCGGGCAGCCGGCTCTCATCAGCATAACATCAAGCGCATAAAGAGAGAAGAGAGAAACATGAGTTCAGAGCAGTCCTGTGTGTGTGTGTGTGTGTGTGTGTGTGTTCTATTTGAAAAGCTCCCTGCAGTTACTGTGGTTCAAGTAAAGCTTGGCTCACAACTGCAGCTGATGGTTTTGACCCTGCTGAAAGAGGAAGAGGGCAATCCATAGAATTCTAGTCCTATATGTTTAACACATTGATTTTTCTTTCTTTACATATAATCTAGAGTTGTACCTGTATTCTCCACATGAGATATACTCCGCCTGGAGAGTAAATTCAGTCCAGCAGTGTGTTGAGTTCTGTGAACACATTCCACTGAATATAATTGTACTGAATTATACTAGTGGGAGATTTCAAATGGATTCTGCTTTATTCACCCAACCTGACATTTCAATTATTCAGACGTTGTCCTGCACAGAGACAACCTGCTGTTTAATTCATCGCTTCTGATCCCTCAGACGGAAGAAGAGAGCTGGACAACAAACCAAAAAGATACATACATAAAAAAAACACAGCAAGAAGGAAGTGCAAAGACAAGCAAGGGCACTAAAACTTTCTGAACTATATTTCTTTCTCAGATATAGGTGTATGTTTTGGGAAATCATTGCTGATTTAAATTTAAATTGCACTACCAAATGGAAATCATTCCTTTCATCTTCGCACAATGAAAACAGGTGCCAGAAAAATGTGAATGTCATGTTCTGTAACGAGTGGAAAGGTTCAGCAGTCTCTGCTTAGCATTTCCATCATATCACCTTTCCAGCCGATACGAGTGCTCTGAGGATTTGCCAGCATGAACATACATCTCTGAGGCTTTGTGAATGTAAGGATGATAATCGCACATAGATGCCACTGGTTCCTGTGTCATCTGGCTTGGAGTGTTCTCCGCAACACCAGGCTCAGTGGTCGTTTAATTGGGCATGTGAAATATTCATGAGTGCAGGCCATAGTACTGCACTGTTATGGGGGAGAGGGGACCTCAGAACGATCCCAATAAATCACTGTAAAATTTACAATAGGTCAAGATGTCAGTGACCACACTCAGGGAACAATTTAGTAAGGCACTGGAAAATGGAATAGCAATTAACATGTTAAGTGCAAGGCTGTGCTCTGTGCAATGGCTTGCAAGCACAGGGACAGTTAATGCAGCATGTTGAGATAATATTAGCATAAATGGCATTATCTTCTGACTATTGTCTCCTTGAGATTTTAGCACAGGCATCATTGTCATATAATAACCAGCACCCTTTAGCATATACAATACAGTATACAATCCATAATTGAATTATCATTTCATAGCAAAGCCTGAAAATATTTTAGTCTTGCATGTAATAGTAAATATGAGTCATATTTCTTTTTGCAATAACTATACATAGACGTATTGCATTGCAAGAGCATATGTTCAGAGTAAAATCTCCCATACAGAGCAGTTCAGGAGGCGGATTGGGATCTGACTGTATTATGTGCTAAATGTTAAAGCTACACCTTTCTGTGCAAACTGCAGAACTCACCGGTTCAGTATCACCTACAGTTTCTCCAGAATATCATCCTGATAGTATTTATTAGCTATATTTTATGTAAGAAAATGATAAACACAGAGGGAGCAGTGTATTTGTTAGTGTGTACATTTCAGATAGTGTCTAATTTTGTAACAGTGTGCGCATATTTTATAACTCACACACACACACATATGCCTGCATAGAGGTTTGTAATTTATTAGGACCTGGGTGGTTCTTTATTAAAGGCAGGCATTTAGACTATGTCACATTTCCTAGCCCATAAAAATGTAGCAGTGAGTTATTGGCTCCCCTTCTATTAGTAAATTGCATGTTGATTACATCATCAGTATCAGTCTCTTAAATGAGATTCATCTCTCAAATGTTCATTGCCTGGTGAATTTCCCCACATTATTGAATGCTATATCACGCCAATAAACCATCTCGGCAAGCATAATGCACAGAATAATGGCTCACCAAGAGGGATGAGTGGGTGCGCTGTGGCGCTTCTGAAGAATACACAATAGTTATCTGGGAATGTTCATGCATTTGTGGAGTTTTTAAACCTGCTGCAGTAAAATACTGCATCTGATTTTTATCACTACAGATCATAAGAACATTAGTGATTGTAAACTGTATTTCAAGATTTTTATGCAGTATCTCGTAAAGATATGCCTCTCAGATACAGGGACTAGAGGGAAGCAGTGTGTTCGATAATTGCACCTGTTCCCTAGCTTTGTAATCATTAAAAACAACTTTAATGCTCAATAAATTGCAAGAAAAAATACACTGTAAAGAACTTCTGTCATTTCTGCAATAAAATATTGTTTTCAAACCCATATGATACTTTTTATAGTTCAATACAGCAGCCCGAGTGGTATTCTGGGAAAATATTTACATACTGTAGCAAGGCATCCTGCAGTATAGCTACTGTAGTACTGCTGTGATGATATTACAATTTAGTAAAATATACAGTATCAGTATATACAGTAAAATATACAGTATCATTAACTTTGTTATAAAACCAGGAACTAATGGCATTTAGCTGAATAAACAAAGGAAATTTGTAATCTTTAATATATAGATATATAGATATAAAGATGATTTTCTGTTGTGTCATATTTGGCCAAATTCCTGGCTTTACTGCACAATGCAAGTGTAACTACAAGTCAAAGATGGCTAAAATGACTCACTTTGACAAAAGTCCTTTGGCAGCACGCTTCCAGAGGCAGTGTGACTATGATATAGAGTTTCAGAGGGATACCGCTACTGCAGTTTCATTAAACATTATTGTCTATGAGGATAGGTATGATATGTGTGTCAGTATCACCAATTTCTCAGCTCCAACCAATTGTAAACTGGTGGTGCATTCTCAGCCATGACTAGCCTCCTTATCTTGTGATAATGACATAATGAGAATATCTTATTAGAATAAGTAGAGGAGTGACACTAAAGTGTATACAGAGAAATGGAGCGAATATGTTCCTTTAGCCAAACCCCAGAAATTACACTGATTCACATGAAGAATCAGAATCAGAATTTGTCACTGGATTCACTTTCTAACAGAACTGTGTACTGGTCGGCGCTGCACTGGGACTTACTGTGCCCATTGTCTATCCCAGTAGTCATTGTACTGTCTTGTGCTGTCTGCACATGTTTGCACTTGTGCACTTTATGTATAAATGTATGTAGTCCCTTGTAGTTCTGTGTTGTTCTGTGTTTGTCTTATGTAGCACCTTGGTCCCGGAGAAACGTTGTTTCGTTTCACTATGTACTAACTGGCTGTATATGGTTCAAATGACAATAAACTCCATTTGACTCGAGCAAGAGGTTGTATGGTTTACTTTTGTACTTCTCCTACAAAAAGACCAGGGCAAAATGTAACATACAGAAATAAAGCCTGAGTGTGATATATGAGTTGTTATTTAAAAAATGACTGTAAATATACATGGTACATTCATAAAATAGTGTTACAGTCACTGTACTGGTCTGTGGTGCTGAAGCAAGGATTCAGTTTAAGGACGTCAGTTTACATCCCTATCCTCACACATAGTCATGAGCTGTGAGTAGTGACTGAAAGAATACGGTTGTGAGTACAGGCAGTGAAAATTAGGTTGCTGGGCTAAGTCTTTGTGATATGGTGAGGAACGCAGCAATCTGGTAGAGCCTTGGAGAAGAGCCACGGCTCCTCCAAATCGAGACGGATGTCCCCTGGTTGGTTCCTGTTAGAGCCATATGAGGCACGTCCCACTGGATGCAGACCCGCTGGAGAGATTATATCTCACAGTTGGCTTGGGAATGTCTGCGGATCCCCAGGAGGAGCTGGAATCTGTGGCTGGGGATAGAGAAGTCTGGAATTACATTATCAGCCTGTTGGCACAGTGGCCCTCAGCAGGAAAAGCAAAATAAAAAATATATATTACACCACACTAGATGTCTGCATATAGAACAAATTATATCACCCTGTGACGAATGCTGCCTTCATGTCATCCTCGGAAGATATGAGTTGATTATGATGTGGTGTGTGTTCAAGAGGTTTTTAGTTGGAAAAAATGGATGACAAATTTGGTGGATGAAAAATGTGATTTTTATGTTTGTTTGTTTTTTTTTGTTGTTTTTTTTTAAAAATCATCATTGACAAGAAGTTTAGCCTGCCTTACTGAAAGAAAATAAAAAAAACTGAACATGCAAAATTGCCACTTAAATCTCAGTCTGCTGTAGACGTCACATTTATATTGATGGCTACTATGATGTTTTTGTTATCTATTTTTAATATTTGTCAAAATAAGTTTTAATGGTGAAGCTAAAAAAATAATTGGGTCTGCTTTCATGTTGACTCTTAAAGTTTCAATAATATACCTGTTACGAATCTCTGATCAAAATTAATAAACAGTGTTATGTCCCAACTGATCATTATTTCATAATGAAAATGAAATTTATTCTTGAGCTAAAAAAAATTCTAGTCTAAGCTTAGTTCAAGGACAGACTTAGTCTTGATTTGTGCCTGGATACAAATGTTTATATGATAAAGCATGATTTTATTGTATGTGCCCCAGTAACAAATGTGTTAATGGGTGGACAATATTTGTCTTTCCTGTTCTGTTTCAAATAATAATAATAATAATAAAAACGTCCTTACCCATGTATGCCATAACACTGACCACAAACCACAGCGCATGAATGCCCGTTTCCTAATCACCAAACTCACTCAGCTGTCTTAGTTTGACTCACCTGATGTACGTGTGGGTGTATGTGGGGGTGTTGAGTGCATTAATGTGAGTCTTCCTGAAGGCATTTGGATGACAGGCAGAGATAGCTAATTAGCAACAGGAACCTAGACAGCTAGCATTTACCTGCTGAGAAAAGGCTGATGCCTGTCCACCCTGCCAGTCCCATATGGGGGCATCTTCTGTTCCGCCAGAACAGAAAAGACATGATTACAAGCCTTGCACATGAAATAAAATATGGCATATGACATATTCAAATAGCTGTTTGTAAAATAAATGCGAGTGAAATTGACACGGGAGCTCAAAATAATTGTAAGTCTACTATCTGACATGGGAGAGCCATCTGTGTGTACTTCAATCAAATAGAGGGTTGATATTTTTCTACAGTGTACAATTATGCGTTGTAATTTACAATATAACGTCTTGTGCATTTAAATGTCAGTCTGCCGAGGATGTTTGGTCAAAGTATCACATGAGCAAACTGGCACTGTGGTAAACTTTTTTATTTATTTCACTGATTGATGATAAATACATTTATCTTATCTTTATCTTATGTGAGCTATTTTTAAATTAATGTTCACATTTTTTATTAATAAAAAAAACCCAGACTATTAAAATCGACCCACAATAAGCAGCTAAAATTCAGCAGAGAATTGACTCATTGTAAAAATAAGCTTTGTTTGAGGCCAATTTATAGACCTGTATAAACTATGAGGTGACATTTAGATCTCGAAGCTAATAAACACACTGTGAGGCTTTATTGTTTTTGTGGTAAATTTAAACCACAAATGAAAGCAGTGTCGTGATATTAATAAGTCATTAATCTTGCTGGTTTATTATTGTTATGGAAAGTTGATTCATTTTGATCTTGCCCTCATAAGTCTAACAGTTATGTGGTGTAAGTCACTAGAGCATTTGCCTTTGTTTTTAATGTAGTTGGTCAGTTGAGGATGGGGTTGAAATATCATAATATACACAGCATAGAGATAAACTGTCTTGGTTAAGCAATAACAGTGGTTCATGCAGCTCTCACTTACCACTCTGATCTCAGGTCCAGAGACACTAACAGCTGTAATGTACATGTAAATGTAGCAGCCAGAGCTATTGATTTTCCGGAAGCACATATGAATACTGACCATACAGCCAAGTGGTCAATCGCGGGTTTCTTTAATTTAATTAGGAGCAGATGACTTGAGTCAGCAAATACAATGCTGGATGCATTACGTCTCACCTCGTTATTCTGTTTTCATTAGAGAGAAACAGTCAAGCAATCATACAGGATGCTCCAGGTGAAGGGATCAATAGCAGAAGCCTGTGTTTATTAATGCTCATTGTTTCCCAATTCAATATTCCATTATTCTTTCATTTGATTGGATGATATTCATAACTGTCACTCAGAGTTATATGGTCCCGGGGCCTACTTGGAGGAATCATATAGAGAGAGATGTGACACCTTGAATTTTACTCAAGGTGTAAAATAATAATGGATAGGGAAATAATAATGGCTTTTATCTTACAGCAACAAATCTTGAATTCAAGGTAGCATAGTGTCATTGTGTTTTAAATGGGAATTTCAATTTGCTGTCATTTTGAGTTCAACAAACAGCTACTGAAGTCAAATGATGAGATAACCATAAATATATTGAAAGTAAAGGATACACACTGAGCAGACACACACAGCATCCCTGAGATTGTTGTATTCCTCATACTCCACATACCATTTCAGCTAATTTGGCCCCTAACTGAGGTCCTTGTCTTTCTGAAAGTATGCTGTAGACCTTGTTGAAGACGGTCGGACTTTTGTTTAGTTAAGTTTAGTCTTATTTAATCTTTATTATCACCTTTAACTCCCAGCATCCTTCAGTGGGTCCAGACATACATTCTTATTCTTCAAAACATACTCCTAGTAAAAAAAAGAAAACCTTAAATGATTCTCTGTTTTCCCTTGTGTGTGTGTGTGTGTGTGTGTGTGTGTGTGTGTATGTGTGTGTGTGTGTGTGTGAAAGCAAAGAAACTTCACATGAATTTTTCTGAAGATATTTCTCCAAGAGTGTACATGCCTTTTCCAAGTTGCACTGCAGTTACTGAATAATTTCTAAATAACAGAATGGTAAGTTTAAGGTATTAAATAAAGTGTCATTTACAACTGACTATGAATGTAGGATTTTTTTTTAAGAACGTTTCATTATAATAGTTAAATGTATAACCCTTATGGATTGTTTGGCTCGTATAACAATATCTTCTGGAAAGCAAAGAACCCAAAGAACAATCCAAATATACATTGAAGAGTGTAGTGTACTTGTATGGTGTGAAAATTTTAATAAAAAATCAGTTACTGGTTACTTGATATGCCGATCTTGATTCTGAGTGTTTTTCTGTTGGGGGTTGGTAGTATAAAATATAAAATTACACATAAATGCAACCAAGACAATTGACACTACACTGAAACAAATCTTCAGAATGTCATGAAGGTCATGAACATGACTTTGAATGGACATGGAGGTCAGTGAGAGATGAGCCAGATCCTGTATTTTTAAACATGCTGAACATAATCAATATCAGAGGTCGACTCTTATCCTCGTTGAGGTTAATTGTGAAATGAACCCAATTAATCCAAATGAAGCAAAGTCAAACACTGTTTAGTTGGGCTGGGGTGAGTGGTATACATTTGTAATGCCAAGGCGCTTTGACAGTTCGGGGTCACCTGCGGAAAGAGGGGAGCTAATCTAATCGAGCAGGTGGATCCATATGCCTCCATTTTGTCTCGCCAGGCCAAATGATTTCTGATCTTGGCACAGAAGGAGTTCAGTAGACAAGCTCTCTAGAGCAATCAATGAATCAATTATTCCCATTGATCAGTCAAGAGCTGGCTAATGGCCAGTGGTGTGAGAAAAAAAAAATTTTCTCACGCAAATACAGAACACTTTCTTATGAGTGCAAAATGTTTTTCTAAAAGCAGCTTCTGCTTTCAGTTATCTCGTTACATGTTTCACACATTTCCTATGCTTTATAGAATGGATGCCAAAAAGAGAGAGAGTGTGTTTCATTACATCTGCAAAAAATGGTAATCAATTTAGTAGTTGAGGAAAACTTTTATAATGAGCAAAAATATGGAAGTTACTAATCATATTGTTTGTTGTTAACCTATTTACATTAATCAACCTCAATCTTGACTCAAGGTCTGTCAAATGCAATGAAAATATTCACACTGCGAGCAGGAAGTGAAAAAAATAATTTGGACAATGCTGTAATGCTCATGGAATATATGGTTGCAGTTTTGCCAGGAGATTTATTTTACCGGCTTATAGTGGCATCAGGTATGCTCATACAAGCTTAATACGTCTCACATTCATAAATAACAGACTGTTAACTGTTTGAATGTAAATGTACCCTGATTGGGTGCTGTTGCAACCAGAGAATAATAACTAGAGTGCAGGTGAGGAGGATTGAGAGAGACTTGAGGTAGTTTTTGCAGCTTGTCTTACCCAAACATCTGTCAGTCATGCCTCGCGATACATGATTCTGCTGTTTACACAGACCGGGTCACACAGGAACACTGACAAACACTCATATGTCAAGGTGTTGTGTAAGCCTCAATTAGATCTTTTTATGGTGTTCTAAATGAATGTGTCCCTGACCTTCAGTCCCAGCTATTGGTGAAGCAATTAGAGCACATCTAATGGCTGCCCAACTGTGTGTATGTGTTTATACACAGGATGTGTGTGTAATAGGATAGGAGGCTGAACATAAAGACAGTTGATGATGATTGGTGGGGGGGAGTAGATGGCAGGTTGTCTTTCTTCCTCCTGTGCTCTGGTTATTTCTCTGAGTCTCTTCCTTGACCTCCTCGCCCTCATTTCAGCAAAATCGTAATTGTTTTTTTTTTTTGTCTTCATCTTCTTCCTCTTCTTCCGCCGCTGCCTTTATGATTGGCTTCTTCATTCTGGACTGAGCGAGAGGTGAAGATGAGAGGATAAGGACTGCTATTGTGCAGCTGCAAATCAACTTTTCTTGCGCAGGCCTCCCTTGGGAGGAAAGATAAAGTAATTCAGTTTTTTTCCTATACCCAATACTGTCCACGCATTGTTAGAGGAGGTGGCGTGGGGAGGGGTGGTGCAGGCTGGAGAAAATAAAAACACATTGATCTATAGAGCTAATAGTACTGTTATCATAGATGGCCTGAGTGGGGATGGGGACGTGAGCATTGAAGAAGTAATAAAAAAAGAGCGCAATGTTCCTTTTGATTCTAATAGATTGGTACGGGGCCTTGGTGTCTGAACACGGCTAGTCAAGCCAGGACTCTATAGGTAGCTTAGGGCACGCGGGTCCAAGCCTCTGCTCTCCAGTCCACTGTAAATGGTTGCGGTTGTGAACTGGTTGCTGTGATAACACCCTCAGGCATTTGGGCTTCTGTTGTGTCAATTATACCCCCTCTCATTATTCTTCTTGGAGAAGTCATGGCTTTCCCAATATCTCCCAGCTGTGCCATGGCTCCCCATAGGTCAGGAGGTTAGAACAGGCAGCATTTAATTGCTCCAGTGTGCGCTTTGGCTGCATGACATATTTAACCCTTGACTGTCTGTGCCTGACAGCTTGAACATGTCTAGCAAAGAGGAGTCACTCTTATTACAGTCATTTGAGTGACAGTTGTTATTATCATCAAAACTTCATAGACAATTACACACAGCAGAGCTTGTGTCCGTGCCTTGCATGTTGAGAAACCTAAAAAGGCAGTGGGGAAAATACAGAAGCGAAATCCTCGCCTTAATGGTTTTCAAAGCCTCTGATTAGAAGCTTAACTGAGCCCCCTGTTGAAGTTAATGTCTTGTGCATTTTTTCCTCCTTTCTCTATGGATTTGCCTGTCAGCTCCTGTGTCTCTCGTTGCCGTTCAGACTCACAAGGAAATTCTCCCTCAGCTGGTGTGTGTCACTCTCCCTGTGGCCGTCTTCCTAGTGACTGACTGAAGAGCTCTCACAACCCATTTGAGGCGCTGCCACCCACTGCCACAACCTTCCCTAAAACAGCTGCACTACACAGGAGTGAACGATGCCTATTTTGTACATGGAGTGGATGGTGTACACTCGAGTATCCTCCCAGACAGTTCCCGAGCAGAATGCCTGCAAGCAGCCTCTGTCCTATTTTGTGTCTCATTGGGTTTGATGGACGACTCCAGCCGTATATACATCGAGAGACCATTACGGATGCTGAGGCAGGCGAGGCAGTGCAGCTTGGGGACCATCAAGCTGCTAATTATTGATTGTGTCTGTTCAAGCATGAGCTAATTTCTGTGTCCTCATTTGCATGCTGTATTGCATGGAGAATTAGCAGTTATGTGTCAGTACACTGATCTCCTGATGTTGTATGCTCCTCTTATGTAAAAGAGATATATGAAGCTTTCGCGTTAGACACAAGGGCAATAGAAGGTCAGAATTTTCAGGCTTTTCATAGCAAGCTGAAGCAGAGTATATTTCGTAGCACAACATCATGAATGCAACATCACTTTATCACAATAACAACAACTCACGCAACTCAAGTCATTTTCACAACAGCATTTAAAAATGGCATAAGCATCCACCACGAACCTGACCAGGATAAAACAGTTACTGAACTGAGTGAGTGAGTGAATGAGTGACTTAGTGAACATAACTGACAGGCAAGTAGCTGCTGGAAAGTGAGGTTAACATCACCAAATCTTACAAAAAGTGTTCTGATTTAAAATCACTGAGCCCACCTTTAAACTGATGGCTCGGCTCTGGCACCTTGTCACTGAAAAAGGGGTGAGAGTGTCTCTAGTAGGGCTCTTTCTGAATTTTCCATATTGCTGCTGTTATCATGACACAATAAAATGAGATTATGCAGTAGCAAAGCTATATGGAATATGAAGTGGTGTATTTAGAAATTTAGAATTGTCTGTCATCATCATTACTGTTTGTGTTTAGTCTCAGACAAGCTTCACTTATATTACATACAGTACTGGTCAATTGTAGAAATAAAGATCCTCTGATAAACACTGATGTCTATCTTAAATGATGACAGAATGAATGCTATATCTCTCAGATGACATTAGTAATAAGCTTGCTCTATCATGGATAATCCTCCAGACTCAGAAACATCCTTTCTTCCACAGAAAAAAAGACAAATGCTTTAAACAAGTTCAGCTACATAAGCTTGCATAAATATAAATGATCCAGGGCTGCTAGGCAAAAACACACACACACACACAAACACACAAGCTCTTGCTTGTGTCATACAATCCATTTGAGTTTCAGTGTGTTCTATCCTGTGTGAAGCATGTTCAGAAAACAGGGTGTGTGTGATTGTGTGTGGTGGGCTCTAAGAGTATAATAATGTATTCTTCCTTCAGTCTGTTGGATGGGGGTGGAAGCATACACAGACGTCTGACACACACAAACGCACACACACACACACACACACACACACACACAGACACACACACACACACACACTGAAATGTTAATGATGAGAGCTGTTGAAAGCCCTAAATTAGGGGTGTTCTTCTCCAAGCCTGAGTCAATAGAGGGACTGTGCTCCTGTTTGAACTGGGGAGGGGGGCTTTTGTGTGCGTCCCAATGCCACAGATGTTCCCCCTGCCTCTGTATAGGTCCCGTTACGCTCCAGTAAGCACCTTGTGTGTGTGTGTTTGCATACGCAGTTCTTTTTGCACCTGCCTATGCCCTGCTTCTCTGAAGTGGAGCTCTTAGGGCTTGCTAGAGGGCTGCTGGCATTTTTGGGGGTGAAGGTGTGAGTGAAGGTGTGGAGAAGGGAGCGATTCCATCAGGGAGTGAGTGAGTGAGTGAGTGAGTGTGTAACTGAGTGATAACAAGAATGTGTGCTATTGTACAAGTGTGTAATGTTTGTTGTCACTTATGTATACTTTGACCTACTGTGTAACCAAAGACAGTTTACTTGTATGTGTATGCTTACTTGTCCATTATAGCCTGATTGTGATTGTGGTTCTGAGTGGGTGGGTAAATAAATGAATTTGTTTGTGCGTGCGTGTGTGTGTGTGTGTGTGTGTGTGTGTGTGTGTGTGAGTGAGTGAGTGAGTGAGTGTGTGCGTGAGTAAATAAGTGAGGGATTGGGTGTGAGTAAATCAGTAAGTGTGTGAGTAAATGAGTGAGTGAGTGTTTGCGAGTAAATCAGTGTGTGAGTAAATGAGTGAGTGAGTGTTTGTGAGTAAATCAGTAAGTGTGTGAGTAAATGAGTGAGTGAGTGTTTGTGAGTAAATCAGTAAGTGTGTGAGTAAATGAGTGAGTGAGTAAATGAGTGAGTGTGTGAGTAAATGAGTGAGTGAGTAAATGAGTGAGTGAGTGTTTGTGAGTAAATCAGTAAGTGTGTGAGTAAATGAGTGAGTGAGTAAATGAGTGAGTGTGTGAGTAAATGAGTGAGTGAGTAAATGAGTGAGTGAGTGTGAGTAAATCAGTAAGTGTGTCAGTAAATGAGTGAGTGAGTAAATGAATAAATGATTGATTGATTGATTGAGTGAGTGAGTAAATAAGTGAGGGAATGTTTATGAATAAATCAGTGAGTGAATGTGTGAGTAAATAAATGAGTGAGTGAGTGAGTAAATGAGTGAGTGCATGACTGAGTGAGTAAATGAGTGAGGGAGTGTTTGTGAGTAAATCAGTGAGTGAGTGTGTGAGTGAGTAAATGAGTGAGTGAGTAAGTAAATAAGTGAGTAAATAATTGAGGGAGTATTTGTGAGTAAATCAGTGAGTGAGTGTGTGAGTAAATGAGTGAATGAGTGAGGGAGTGTTTGTGAGTAAATGAGTGAGTGTGTGAGTGAGTGAGTGTGTTTGTGAGTAAATGAGTGAGTGAGTGTGTTTGTGAGTAAATGAGTGAGTGAGTGTGTGAGTGAGTAAATGAGTGAGTGAGTGAGTAAATGAGTGAGTGCATGACTGAGTGAGTAAATGAGTGAGGGAGTGTTTGTGAGTAAATCAGTGAGTGAGTGTGTGAGTGAGTAAATGAGTGAGTGAGTAAGTAAATAAGTGAGTAAATAATTGAGGGAGTATTTGTGAGTAAATCAGTGAGTGAGTGTGTGAGTAAATGAGTGAATGAGTGAGGGAGTGTTTGTGAGTAAATGAGTGAGTGTGTGAGTGAGTGAGTGTGTTTGTGAGTAAATGAGTGAGTGAGTGTGTTTGTGAGTAAATGAGTGAGTGAGTGTGTGAGTGAGTAAATGAGTGAGTGAGTGTGTTTGTGAGTAAATGAGTGAGTGAGTGTGTGAGTGAGTAAATGAGTGAGTGAGTGAGTGTGTGAGTAAATGAGTGAATGAGTGAGTGAGTGAGTAAATGAGTGAGTGAGTGTGTGAGTGAGTAAATGAGTGAGTGAGTGTGTGAGTGAGTAAATGAGTGAGTGAGTGAGTGTGTGAGTAAATGAGTGAGTGAGTGAGTGAGTAAATGAGTGAATGAGTGAGTGAGTGAGTGAGTGAGTAAATGAGTGAGTGAGTGAGTGAGTGAGTAAATGAGTGAGTGAGTGAGTGAGTGAGTGAGTAAATAATTGAGGGAGTGTTTGTGAGTAAATCAGTGAGTGAGTGTGTGAATAAATGATTGAGTGAGTGAGTGAGTACAGAGAAGAGGCGAATGTGTATGTATTTATGCAGCCATTTGAATTACATAAACGTGTGTGCTGTGCGAGCTTACATCTCCCAGAGAGAACGCTTTTCAAAAGTGCTGAGTAAAAATTCCGAGGAGAATATTTGCACTGCACATTTGATGCAGCCTTCTTTCCCTTTCCTCTCCATGCTATCAGGATTAGGACTTCACTTACATGAGATGGAATTATGGAAGCAAAGAATAAAACTAGGGGGATTTGTCTGGTGTCAAACATGCGTTACATTCGAGTGTATCAGTATTTATTTAGCTCCAATGCTCCATATCTCCTTCCTGGTTTTACACGTGTGCTTTCTTTGGATACACACGTGTACATGTGTGTGAGCTGTCAGTCAGACTACATCCTCGACTGTGATGAACAGCAACGTGAAATTGCTATTTACAGCCAATAGGGGTCAGAGTAACCAACATAACTGTGCTTCTAAGGGAGTACAAGGGGGAAAAGCAAGAAAGTGCTGGTGATTTGTGTGTGTGTGTGTGTGTGTGTATGAGTGTCACACAGTCTTTATTATGCTTGCTTGGTAAGATGGAATTGCGTTCACACCTACATCACCTACATGTCTCTGTCTTTGTTTAATCAAGATTAAATAAAGAACGAGCTGAATGAACGATTGATGTACATTTGGAAAATCCTGCTTATCAATCACGTCAATCACACTTCCTTATTTGGAAAACCTGTGTCATAAATGGAACTGAAAACAAATATAACACCTCTATGCTGGGATTAAAGGAATAAATGAGAAAGTGAGACAGAGAGATGAGGAGAGAGAGAGAGAGAGAGAGAGAGAGAGACAGACTGATAGAGATAGAGATTAGGTCTCCAGTGGCTATGCTACTGGAGTTTATTCAGGGGAAAGAGGGGAAAGGGGGAGGGTTGGAGTGGTGTGATGAGGATTGTAGTTTAAATGGTTTATTTGAAGTAGAAATTTAGTCTTTCACCCCAGGTCTCGGTGGACCTGGTCTTCTCATCTCACCACAGACACACAAACAGGACTTTGGCACAATTATTAATGATGCATCTTTGTAATACTATGCTATGGGGGCTATGCATCACGTCTTGGCTGGGATGTCGGAGTTGCACAGCATCCTTCTGCTGTAAGGGCCCTCAGTGGCCTTGGAATGGAAATGAGAGCCACAGAACGTGGCGAAGAAGAGATGGGCAGCCTGTTTGTGTGTCGCAACAGAAACATGATGAGCAAAGAGCAGCCACTACCGGCCTGTTAAAGTTGACAACACACAGGACAAGATTCACACAATGAGATGTGCTGCAACCCGTGAAAATTAGATATGCTCTGTGTATACTTTGGGCTAGTAATATCGAGAAGATTCAGGCTACCTCACTATATACTGTACATTCCACATTCATCTGCACCATAATGTGCAAAGTGTACATGTATAGATAATACAACTCAAATGTGAATATGTAAAAGCATGGGAGGATAAGAGATTGACATGACCACGTCATTGTGTAGCTCCAACCCTTCCAGAAAAGTCACGCAAACTTCACGTGATTATTTTTTCTTGCGTCATTTTTTTCATTATCTTGATTTTACAGATGTAGGGTGTGTGGTTTTATTCGTCATGTGTGATTCCCCCCACACCAATTTATTTCTTTTCATATTTAGGTCATGTGTTTTGTTTTGTTTTGTTTCCATGTTATCACATATTTTTCACATGACACCACACATGTTTCAGGGCATAATATGGAAACATCAGTGACATACACATAAAATATAGAATTTAAAACCAGGATTTTGCTCCACCATGAGACACCATGTTCCTACTGTGATTCCTGTGCTGATATGTGATTTGTGCTTAGCAAACTGTAAAATATCATTTATTCCATTTTATAAAACCAGTTGCATGCAGAAAATGTCATGTATTTGGAATTAACGCTCAGTTCCTACATTTTCTTTTTTTTTCAGAATACTTATACCTTCTTTCTTTTCCTCCTTGCTTCCATACCTCTTAATATTCCATCAGTCCCTGTGCCGTGAGTCAATAGGCTAATATGAAACCACTCTGATCTTATATCATGCAAGGGCTGTTAAAGACATGAAGCACTCAAGTGTCCTCTGCCTGTCCTCTGTTCGAATAACCATCCATCTCTCTTTTCCTTCTTTTACTCGTCCTCCTCTCTTCCCTCTCTAACCCACTCTCGTGTGAAATAAAAGGTGGGCGTCTTTTGAGAGCTGACAGCTGTCAGGGCTTTATAGGCCAAGAAAGGTTAACCTTTTCTCATAAAGAAAGATGCATGCTGGCATTATGATGCTGCAGGAAGTGCTTGTTTTGATTTGTGTACAGGTTATAAGTGCATTAAAAATTCAAAATCTGTATTAATATGCTAATATTTGATCATACAGTAAAATATTTCTGTTGCTCAAATAATGACAAACTATTGAAACAAATTGCTGGCAGTTTCAAACTTTAAATGTGAGTTAAACATGGGAAAGTGGGCTAATATACAGTATACTGCTATATTGATTCTCTCTGCTTTTGCTTTGAAATATTAAAAGAAGATAATTGTGTAATTATTCAGACCCTCTAGAATAAAGTCACCTACCTAGGGGACACAGCCAGAAGACCACACAGAGTCCATATAGCATAACACTCACAAGCAGAGAGGAAAGGAAGATATGATCAGCTTTATCTAATATCTCTCTGAGATTCATCTGGACATTATTAAGAGTTTCACTACTGACCATGCCATCTGTACATCATTTTAAAAAAAAGGAGTCAGTGTCCCTTTTCTCAGAATCTTTCACAGAAACAAAGTGAAGTTTGAACTGACGAGAGAAATACTGAACACACATTTATACCCTTTTACTATAATTCCAAATGTACTGAACACACAGGAATTTCATGATAATATGTAACAGAAGAAGCTGCTCTTCCACTCCATAAAGCTAGTGATTAACGACGATGGAGGATATCTGATCACTCATGTCCTCACTCACGTACATCATAATCAGTTTTTTAAACCTTGTGATGAAATAAAGAAGATGTGAATAGTGAACATTGTGATGTCTGACTTCGCATGAGTGAAAATGAAACATGTTGTAGAATTAAAAATTCTTTTCCTCACAACGAGCAATCTTCGATTTTTTATGGAGCCACGGTATTGGAAAAATAATGAGGGCACAACTTCTAGTGTGGGAGGCAAGCAACACTTGTCAAGGCAACATCTTATTTAACATTACCCATATTTGAAAAAAAAGAAACTAACAAACAAAAAACACCAACAGGAAAAAACAAGCTGCAAGCTGCCACATAATTAGATATGAGTGCTACAGAATGGCTACACCATGTTCATTAAGACAAGTTCATACTCTCATAACTGAATACACTAATGCTGGGATGCATTTCATCTAATAAGTCAAATATGTAGGCAGAAATATTATGAACAGGGTTAAAGGACAGAAAAAAGAACAAAGTAAACAAACGCCAATACCAAGAGTGTGTAACTTTAAAAAATTTAAATCTATTTCTTTTTTTAAAAAAAATAATTGTTCAACAAAATAAGTTTTCAATTCTGAATCAAAGAAAACATACATTCGCATGTTTTTGTTTGTTGTTCCAATTCTTCGAAGTTTAAAGACACCACTTGTCATGGTTACATAGGAACCGGCGCTGAACTACATTACCCATGAGCCCCCGCGTGTCACATATTTCCCACTACGTGCACCTGTGTCTCATTTTCACCCTGAATATCACCGTTATATAAGTCATTTTGCTTCAGCACCTTTTTTTTTTGCTGCAAGCTTTTGTTGTTGTTTCTGTTGTCATGTTCGTGTGTAACTTTGTATACCACAGTCTTGCTCATATTCTGCTGGGGTTTGTGTTTCTGGTTTTTCACTGTTTTAGTTACTTGTTTACATTCTCTTAAAATAAAGTCTGCATTTGCATCCACCACCTCCTGTTTACATGACAAGTGGTTTGTAAGAATCTTTTGTCCCAGACCAAAATGTTACTCTGAGTAACTTTATTCAAGGGTGATTGTATGATTGGGATGCAATTCAACCTCATAAGTTTCTATACACCACATATTCAACGTTAAACTTGAGAAAACAATATATTCACAATATATTCAACCTTAAATTTAAGAAAACATGCATTTAACCATTCAAAATTCAACGGTATCATTTTACCAGGTTTCTTGTTAAAGGAGTAAATCGTTGAAAGTAACAGGACTGAGAGTTTTTTTGTTTTTTTTTCTTACAAGATGTTGTGGGACTCAACTAAAATGTACATTTTTCAGAACCTATAATGGATGAGTCATAGAAAAGGATCTTTCAAGCATGAGTTGTGAAATGAATTCGCACATTAATACAAACATAATATGATTTGTGAAGTATTTTAATAATTATATTTGCAGGTAATGTGTAGTTATAGTGGCTGGGATATTTTTTTTTTCCTACCTATAATATCAGTGGGACACAAATGTCACCCCATTAGTGGAGTCACCCATAAGAGACTTGATTGTATATGATAGTCACATTCTTTTAATATTTCGTTTTATTCTGTGAGGAACTGAGCTCTTCTCTGTGCACTGAAAAAAAGGGGTTGGAAAGATTCCTTTCAATAGTGAACTTGCTACATTTATTGACTTCTGAGTGAAAGGAAATTGGATCAGGTGAAATTGGATCCATCAAGCAGTCAAAGGTCTTAAATATGGAAAAAGCACCAGAAGAGGATGGCTTTCCAGTAGAAATTTATTTTTTAAATTCTCAGATGTTCTTAGCCCATGACTTGTGAAATTGTTTCATCATGCCTTAGAGGAAGGTCATCTTCTAAATAGCATGCAAAGGAATGTTATTACTTTGATATACGACAAGGCTAAGGACCCATTAAAGTGTGGGGAGCTATTGCCCTGTCTCATTGCAAAATGTATGGTAAGATATTACTATAATGTACTCAAGGTACTGCTTAAGAAATACTCAAAACTCATTCACCCTGATCAGGTGGGCTCCATGAAATGATGATGCATGCAGACAACCTCATTTAATCTAGCAGACTAGAAATAGTCATATACTGATAAGGCCATTCTCACTTGATGCAGAGCAGCATTTGGCAGGGTGTATTGGGGTTATTTGTTGAGAACATTAGGAATGTTCGGCTTCAAAGATTCATTCAATAAAACTGGTTACTTGCTATGTATTGGACACCTGACACTTTAGACCAAGCGCATGTAAAGATGATTTAAGTAGGTGGGGGGACTGGCAACTGAATGTAAAAGTGTGACGGGGGGGTTTGGGCTGTTTGCTGAGCATTGGGACTTGCAGCCCCCCTACTTCTGGTGCCTATGTTTTAGTCTCAACAATGTCTCGGGGGGGGATAAATCATAAATCATAAATTAATTAGCTAGCCCATAAGTGAAAGCGCCAATGTGTTTGCTCAGTCCCATGTTATGCTTGGCTGGAAAACCAATCAGCTAGGCTAAAAGGCATCAGCTAATACGTAATTTAAATAAAAGAGCTGATTATGTGCATTAATAGAGAACAAGGAAAATGAGCAGGTATTGGAATTCCTAGGAGGGGATCCTTTTATGTAGTCTTGTCTTTATTCTGTCCTGATAATATCTCTGGTACTAAAGCATATTGTGTTTCCACCCTCAAAAAAAGGCAGTCTTTGGCTATGAGTTATCATGTTCTCTGGCATGTAAAAGACGTTCTGGAGTCTAGTTAGCGTCTTCGTTTTGGCTTGACAAATGTTTACACACGAGGTTACTTCATAGTGTTCTAGCATTAGAGTTATATTTTTGTATTTTGCTCAGTTTTGTCAGTGTTTCCACATCCCGTCATATTCTTGACGATTGTCTAATATTCACAATTGTCTAGCACCCAACCAAATGGAGTGCACTTTGTATAAACATGCATATGAAATGAAATGTTTTGTACTGCATAAGTCAGGAGGATGTATGTTTTTTTCTTTCTCTGATTGGTCAGAAAAATCCAGTTGCCAGTTCAAACTTGGGACAACAAACCTTCTCTTCTTGAGAAGAATGAGAGTGCGTGATTAACATGATTATACATGGGTTTCAGACTAATAGGGAAAATTAAAATATTTTTAAAAATCAAAATTCCAGAAACTATAAATAATGCTTTGAATAGATAAAATGATAAATTATAATTAATTATATTATTTATTGGCTGCTACTGATTTTCCCATCTGACTTTAACAGATCAACAAAGCTGTGAATGTTTTTTTTTTTTTAAGGACTGGAAGAACAACACTCTTTAAAACGTTCTTGACCAAGAGTGGACTGGCATTCAAGTGAATCCCCCATCCTAGATTATAACTAAGGGGGAACCGTGTGAGCCATACCTGACTGTTAACTTAATTACACAGACAGATGGTGGAAACGCCTGCAGGAATCCTGTTTTAACAAATGCTAGGAAAACCTGGAGAGCTGCTCATCAAATAACAGTCAAATTTTAGCTTCACTAGTAAAACTTCCATCTGGCACAATGGATTACTACAAATGACCAAGATGACAGTTCATTTCTGGTGGCACAGGACGTACATACTCATGTAGAAGGTATGCTCTCTGTGGATTATTTTATTATGTTTGTCCATCAACTGATCCAATACAACAAGGAGACAGATTTTAGAAATATCTACAATTATAAAGCTGAATTCTGAAAAAAAGAAGAAGATGCCTTTAATTTATAAAACATCAATTGATGAGATGTCTCAGGCATGCTGTGAGGAGAAATTGAGTGCATCTGTAAATTACACAGCTTTAACCGTTTCTCAATCACTCAAGCTTAAGGGTCTCAAAAGGACCTAGGAACAAGGCCTAAGGACTGAACTACAAGAAGAAAAATGGCGGAATAGTGGCATAAGACATGCTGAAAGATGGATCATGGCATAAAATATCCCAAGAGATGTAAGCATGCTTAATTAACTAAAAGGAATTGCGTAGTGACTGCTGGACACTGCTAGTGGGATTAAAGTTAAGACAAATTAATGAATGTTGGAAATGTAATAGGCATAAGGTTGCTCTTTCCCACACACTTTATTAATGCTCTAAACTTAGAAGACTGTGGGCACAGATAGTTAATAATGTTAGTGATGTCATTGAAATGCCGTTATTACAAAGCCTTGATCACTATAATATCAGCAATAGTTTAGGGCAGGGCTATTCAACAGGCAAAACGGAAAAATAGGAAAAAGAAAATATTAAATTAATATTTTATTAATTAATTAATATTAAACTATTTATACTTAGTATAATAAATTCAGGGCATATTTTTCATAAGTGTCCCCACGGCCTGAGCAAGCTAAACAGTGTAAGAACCAGGGCATAGACAAGCAAAAACTGAAACTAGGAGATCTAAGTGTTTTTTTTTTTGTAGGTGAATGAATGAATAAATAGGTGAATGATTGTTGCTGCATGTTTGCTGTTGCACATAGTCAGTAGTAATAACATAACATCTTCTTTATCTCTTCCATTAGCTCAATCTTCTGTTCAGACACACTGCAGTATATTCAGTATTTGGTAATTGGTTAACAAATCTCTAGCTACAGACTAGCCTCATATAGTTTGTACACTTTTCTGGCCAAAACCTTCAGAATGTTGAAAACTTCCTCCAACTCTCCACACTTCTGTGTACTCACTCCCGTGCACTGTTTTCCAGCACGAGAGCACACTTTTGAACAGTGCAACACAATGAGCGTGCACGGGAAAGATATAGTCACTGGACTCCAAAAAGTTAACAGAATCCTATCTTTGAAAGTTATTAAAAGGTTTGTTTGAAGCAGTTCGTAGTATGTACAGTATATGAGATAATCTCACTTTTGGAAAACTCTGGGGTTGGTCAACTGGCATGTCAGTCAAACAGCCTTTTTCTGTGAAAATAGGTGGGTCTTTTCAGTGACAAAATATATCAAACCCAATCAGAGTTAGAGTTCTGGCTTGTGAGAATAGCTACAGACAAACACCACCACTTCAGGTATGTGCAAAAGTACACAGAGAGGTGACAAATTAAAGGAAGAGCCAAGATAAAGTGTCTTAGTGAGGTGCTGAGCCCCAGAACTGCTTCATTGCGCCTTGGCATAAATTCTACAAGTCTCTCAGAAACCCCATAGGTGTTTAATCAGGTTGAAATCTGGTGACTTTGGTGACTACATCTTTTTCATACTCATGAACCATTTAGTGAGCCTCCACGCCCTGTGGATGGTGGCAGAGGATCAGAGAATAAAGGTGATCAGTCAGAAAAAAAACTTTGTATTTATTTGCAGTGACTCTTCCCTCTAAGGGGACTAGTGGACCAAAAACCCAAACCATGCCAACAAAATGAGCCATCAGTTTTCCTTTAATTTATCAACTATATATATATATATAGATTGACTGGCCCAATGTCATTCTTTAAGGGCATTGAAGTTGAACAGCCTTGGTATAGAGTCTAATCTCAGTGCTCAAATTTGTTGTTTCAATTGTCAGTCAGTGCAGAGTGGTCATCCAGGGTTGGGGGTCAACAAGAGTCATTGCCAATATGGGCTAGTTAGGTAATGTCAAATGAATAAATGATTTCTAATCTATTATGGTTTTTTAAGGACACTGCATGTTTAGGGAAAAAAAAAATCAGTGAACTGAAAAATGCAGGTTATGTATCATTAATCACAGTGTTAAATGGCAAAGGGCAAAAACCACAGGCCTGCCCTCCTATTCATTTCATTAAATGTTTGATAGGCTTTTATAAGATAGAATGGCAGCCAAGAGCAATGTTGTGGTATTGACATTCTGCATTTGGCTGAATGATTTATAAAGGTAGATAGAGGTAATTTAATTTCAGGCTCTTCCTCTGGCTCACCTCAGCTTGTTCAAGAGTAAGTGCCATGATTTAATCTGTCCTCTACCACATGGTGGATGCATGCAATGTGTGTATATTGCACGCATCCACCATGTGGTAGAGGACAGATTAAATCATGACACTTACTCTTGAACAATATGCATGTGCGTGTGTGTGTGTGTGCGCGCGCGCGTGCGTGTGCGTATGTGTGTGGTATCATAGTTGGTTGCAGTATCATAGTTAGCAGTGACAAGGGTCATGTCTGTAACAGTGACTGACGTTTAAATGGAGTGTGTGTCTCTGTCCTTGAGTTTGGTTCAATTTGAAACCCTTTCCCTCTCTGCAGCAGAGAGGTGAAGAGAGAGTACAGAGATCAGCTGGCCTCTGTGCACACTCATGGATTCATATTTCTCTGTATTCCACGTGAAAGCTGGTGTTCTGCTTGTATTCTTACTCTGATACTAACCCATATATATTCACTCTGTTTACACTCAGTAGTTTTGAGTAGGAGGATTATAACCATATAGAAACTACCATGTTAAAATTAAAGTGTAAATTCACCCAGCGTGCATGGGAAATAGCTTTAATTCTGACTCTGATTCAAAACTCTTGAGAAGGTGACCCAGAAAGCATTTTAGCCAGATGTTATGTAGCATATGGGAGCACGGCAGGAGAGTGGGATGGGAGAATGGCCTAACATGGCACACCCGAGCCTGGTATTCCCCATATATTCATGTAATATTTGTTCCTTTCTTTCCCTGAGCAGTGAACTGAGCGTGTGTGTATCTGGCTGTAAACAGAGCAATGTGACAAACAAGGTGTGTTGAAATTTTATATTACTGACTCATTACCGTGCCACAGACACGAGCCCAGACTTCTTATCAGCAGACAATCAGACAGATATAAAACACAGTGCAAACAGGGAACTGCAGTCACATTTTTGGACAATTTGCTTGATGAGCTTTTGATAACAATAAAAGGAGTCAAGCCACGATGCTTATAGATTGAACTGACAATGCTGCCAGCCGTTGGACCTTTCAATTGATGAGCCACAGGGGGTCAGTGAAGACTGGGTAGGTCATTATGTGGACTATGGCGACCTGTGGAAATGTATGTCAAATGATTTGTATTTCTTTCCTTCATTCATTTGATGCTGGAAGCTGTGTGTATACATTTGTGTTGAAAACAGACTGTTTTATTACTTTCTTTTCCACATATGCAGTACGGTTTTATATGATCATTCTCTTGCTCTTTGCCTCTCTATACCTAAACCTCCTCAGGCAAATTAGCCATTCACGAATAAACCTTCTCTGCCAGCCAGTGCGTTTTATGAAGTTTTCAGGGGAGCAGCCACACACACAGTCAGAGACACACACACACCCATTCCCAGACGGTAATGCGTTTCTGAGCAGCGCCTATGCCATGCTTGCCTCAGGCTGTTCATTCCCAACCAGTCCATCACACTGGCTCTGGTTCATACAGAAGATAGATGCCTGGTGTGGGCTTTAAAATAGAATAATGTATGCATTATTCATGTGGTGCCGGCCCTGGAGCTTCTCATTAAACTTTACACAGCAAATGGGGAAGACAGCCACATATTAAATGTGTCTCCCCATCACAGACATCCTGCCATAGTCGTATTTAAAGAAAAAAGTGAAGACGGAGAGAAAATGCTTTCATTGTAAGTTGTAAGACTGTGAAGTGTTGCTTGGACTGCGCTCGAGTCACTTTGGGTAAAAGCTCCTGTCAAATGAATAAATGTAATGTAATGCCCCATGTTGCACAAACTTGCTTAGTGGTCATTTTTATAAGAAAACAAACAATCCACCAAGTTTTCTCTGCCTTTAGATTTGTCATACCTTGCATCAATATAATTTGATTTGTCATATCACATTAGCATGCTCATCATTTTAGGAGTTTCTCATGTAAAACAAGCTATTACTGCATATTAAATAGTAATGTAGCCATACAAATGAACCAGTACATGTCAAGTGATGTCTTAGCTCACTCATTTACCTTGCAAAGCATTCAGACATACAAATATTTACTTATTATCTACAATTATCAGCAGAATCTAGCACTGGTGCTAGTTATCACTTCACCTTAGCAGCAGGAGCTGAAGAACTAAATTATATAACATACATAACACAACATAAAAACACAGAGTACCTAGAAAAAAAAAAATTCAAATGTGTCAGATGCTGAAGATAAGTTGTTTAATGTCCGAGAGTGTGTTGGTGGAGTGTAGGTGGGGTAAAATCTGGTAACAAGAGTTTTAGGCTGAACTTTTGTGAACCCGGGTGCCCCAGCAGAGGCTTTGTTTCTGTCTAATTAAAAATATATCCATAAGCCAAGCTCCATAAGGCTCTGCACTCTGAGGTACTACAGAAGTACTACTGTACCAGACAGCAGGTGTCATCCCTCATAAGACTACTGGAACAAGGCAAAGTTCCACCACAGTTCGTGCAACTATACACTGGTACATGTAAAGAGCCAAAGAGTACATGAAGTGAAAGGTTATTTTTATTTGCACTAAGAAAAACTGTTCCAACATTAGCACTGCACAGTGTAGTGGTTCTTCAGTTCTGGCACACCTGCTTCAACTAATTAGCTAATTACTATGCTAAAAAGATAATAAGATAATGAAGGCAGTGGTAGAACAATGAAGTGGTGTAATGTGGAGGCCAGTGTGAGATGCAGTTAATTGAGAAATATACCCATTCTTATTTTAAAGCTCCATTCTGAAAATTATCTCATTAAAAGTAAGTAATAATAGCTTAAAAGCACTATTGATTCAGGGAAGAAAAAATACTCTGTACACCATGTGTTGTTGCCCTACTGCTAGGGTGATTCACCCTGTCAAATTTTAATCCCAACTAGTAAATTGTTCATTTTAATCCCAGATATGTCTACAACCTTAAACTCGAAAGAAGGTCTGGTTGTATCCGATGCTAGCTTTAAACCTTCCCCCAGACAGTATGATGTCTGATCTTCCCCCTAAAAGCCCCCACTTATCAGCGCCACCGGATATCATCATAGCTAGTCATATCTAGCAGAATATTTAGGTGGCTAGTTTACTAAAGGTGTTTGTATAGGTGGCGTGAGTTTAAATGTGACTGTTTTTGTTTCCTCAGTGCTGTGGATTTTAGCTAGTAATCTAATATTGGCCATCAAGTATGTTTTTTTTTTTTGAAGGCTTAGATTCTTGAGCTTGGGCAATTCTGGCAGGTGTGAGTTAATTTTCACACTTCAGGGTTTTTTTTCTGCCAGAAGTAGCTTTCCCTGGGAATATTTATTTCCACTATAAACACAACAATGACAAGAGTCTATGAATAATAGCTCATGCACTTTACCAGTGTGTTAAAATTCTAAACCATTTATACCAGTATGTCATCTTTTTATAGCTTTTCAGTTGACGATAAGCAGAGGAAATATGGATTTGTGCAATCATAAAGGAGGAAAAATTACAATTGTTTATACACTGGGAAAGTAAGCTAGGTGTAACATCTTGCTGCTGTCAACAACACTGAAAGTTGGTGCTATTGTCAGCATGTTCAGATCAGTATTTTTCCATTTTCATCCAGAAAAATCTAATGGTTTCCGACCCTGGGTTCACACCAGTGAGTGACAAGCTGCTCGTGTCACTTGTAGGTTGTATGTAGTGGGAGTGAAGTGAATGCTACTGTTGTCGCTTGTGGGCGTGTAAAGTCCATCAACCATTTTAAGTTCCGAAGAGAAAAGGTAGTAGCCAAAATGTATGGCCTACTGCACACAATTCACTACCGTGTAAAAATTTACATTTGTTTAAAATGTATTTAAAATGTATTCTAAGATTTACTATGTAGACTAGCATAACTCACATACGTTGAACTAGCTACATACACTCACCAGAGGCACCACCATATATCTATATATCTTAAGCAAAATAAATAACACGATCAGTGTGAAAATTGTTTGTTTGATTTGCATGCTTCGTATTAGCTACCAGCAAATTAGCAAAGCAAGCTAACTGTACTAGCTACAAACACCCACCAGAGGCACGAGTCTCTGCTAATTCCTTCCAAGCTTTATTTTTATTTGTCTCCATACACAATTACACGTCAATTACAGGACAAGAAACCATGGTTATAAGGTTTAATTCCATAAGAATTAAATGCAGGTTATAACTAAAGCTGTGATACCGCACACACCATATGATTGGTCTGAGGAATCCTTCGAGTCAATTATTTGGATTTTACAGCATTCTAACTAATTTGCAGGTTGAGAAAATCTCAATTCACATGTCACTGTCACATTGTCGCTTGCCAATGTCGCTGAAATTACAGCTCTGTGTCACGCATGTTACATAGAAAATGAATGTTTGCCTGTTGCATTGTTGCCCACTAGTGTGAATTCAGCTTGAAAGGAGAAGAGCTCGGCAAAGAGCAGAAGTTAATCCTATGGATTTGTTTGATATGGAAAATGTCTGCTTTAGCACTACAGACTAGTAAGAAGTGGCAAGATATGAAATATAATACATGAACAACATCAAGTAACTGCAAAGCTAGTTATCATCAATGCTGATGTTTCTTTATGTCATAGCTGTAAAAAAAAAAAGTCTTCCATGAAGAATTTATATTACAGTGGCTTGGAAGTTAAAGATAAGGTGATAGAATTTCACAACTTAGGAATAAAGTGTAAAATTATATCTAAAAGGTGGTAAGCACTGCTGGATCAGTAGTGAGGAAGTGGAAGCTACATCACAGCCCCCGTGCACTACTTAGACAGGTCCTCCCTCAAAACTTAGAAAATAAGACAGAGACTGGTGAAGGAAGCCACAGTGAGGCCAACAGTTACTCTGAAGGAGTTACAGAGTACAGTGGCTGAGAGTGGAGTGAAGATGCACCAGAAAACCATTTCATGAGCTCTGCATAATTGAGGACTGTATGAGAGGGTGGCTAGAAAGAAACCAAGAAGAGCCATAAGAAAGCACAAGAGTGACCCAGTGAAGAAGTGTTTTGTGTGATGAGACCCAGATCAAGATACTGTATTTGGGCAATGTGCTATGTGGGCTTCAAACTTAACGCAGGCCATACCTCAATTAACATCATCCATACAGTGAAATATGGTGGTGGCAGCATACTGCTCTGGGAATGCTTTTCATCCTCAGAGTCTGGGCTTCTTGTCAAAATTGAAGGGAGAATGGATGAAGCATAGTACAGGGGGATATTACAGGAGAACCTGCTTCAGTCTGTTAAAAAGATTAAAGCTTGGGAGAAACTTCATATTTCAGCAGGACAATGATCCCAAACACAAGGCCAAATCAATGCAGGAGTGGTTAAAAACAAAAAGGTGAATGTTCAAGTCAAAGTCCATATCTAAATCCCACTGAGAATCTGTTGCACTGTTTGAAAATTGCAGCGAACAAACATTATTCAACATACCTGAAAGTCATTCCCAAAGAGTGTGCAAAGCTGGTAAGAACTTACCCCAACAGGCTTAGAGGTGTTACTGCAGCAAAAGGTAGTTTTACCAAGTACTAGGAGTTGAATACTTATGCAAGCAGCACTTTTAATTTTTTTTTTTTAAAAGATCCGCTGACAAATAATGAAGTTTGACTTTGAAAATTTACTTTAAGAGCATACTGGTTTACAATAAAAAAAAAAATACTGGCTGAAACAATCTGTGTAAGTGTCACTTGTAAAGCAGAGGAATTTGATGACTTTTAAGGGGGTTGAATACATTTGCAAGGCACTGTATTTATTCAGCCCTGTGTGCTGAGGTTCCTAATGTATTCCTGAAATTTGATATCAACAACAGTAATGAGTGAAAACTCTTTTCTTGAGACGTTAGATGATATGTATGCCAGTGTTTTTATGAGATTATTAGGTAAAACATTGCCTGTAATTGTCTGAATTTCAGTAGTGTGTGAGTTTTTGCTTGCTGTGCTGTGATTTTTAACTAGCTGGCAAACTTTTGCCAACTAGTTGACTGCTGTTGGTCTTGTGTGCTGTGCTGTGCTGTGGAGCATCGCTCCAGGCTTGAATCAGCCGTGTGAGAACAGAGCACTGAGAGTCAGAGCAGAGTGAGTAACTGGAACACATACTCCTGTGAGCCACGTACAGGAATCTGATGCTATATTGGGCTCTGGTTCATCGAAACTGGACAGTTGAAGATTGGAAACAGAAAAGGCAACATTTTTCCAATGTTCAACTGTACAGTTTCCGTTAGTCTGTGCCCACTGTAACCTTCATGTTCTTGGCTGGCAGGAATGGAATTCGGACTTGATCTTCTGCTGTTGTAGCATATCCTCCTCAAGGATTGACGTGCTTGTGCATTCTGAGATGCTTTTCTGTTCACCATGGATGTAAAGAGTGGTTTAGCTCTCTCATCAACATGGTGTAGAACTGCTGCTTACTGGATATTTCTTGTGTTTCATACCATTCTCTGTAATAATAATGTGCAAGAAAATCGCAAGAGGTCAGCTATTTCTAAAATACTCAAACCAGTCCATTTGGCACCAACAATCATTCCACAGTCAGAGTCAATGAGATCACATTTCTGGTGTGTGATGTGAACATTAACTGAAGCTCTTTTCTTGTATCTGCATGATTTTATGGATTGCATTGCTGCCACCTGATTGGCTGACTGGATATTTGCATGAATGCACATACAGTATATACTACATAAATGTATAACAGGACTTTAGTGGCATTGGAGATTATGACCAATGAGATAACCAAGCTCTTTTGGAGACTAGTTGCATTGGACTGAATCTCTGCACCAAAGTATGAGAGCTTAAAAATTCCCAAATATCATTTCTAATCAGATTTGTGCTCCTGTTAAAAAGGCATGGATTTTACACTAAAAAGCTCTGCCTCTTTATGTGAGTGCCTTCTAGGCAAGACCCAGTCAATGCAAATGAAATCCACTCCAGAGAGAAAGTGTAGAGACAGCGCTTTACATCTTCAGACTTCAGACTGTTGCTTTCTAGCTTAATCAGCATTCATCCCAGTCTCCTCACGGCAGCCTTGTCATTCATTCTCAGGTCATTCCTGTGTCTAGCTTCAGAGCAAACACAAACAACAGTGACAAGCACTTATCTCCCAGTGCTAGCTTTGATAATGTGTGCTTCTGAGGGATCTCTTGGCTGTGACACATTATCTTTCCTAGTTGTTCTACGGGTTTTGGCCAGGAGCCAAGCAGAAGGAACGTAGTCCAAATACAACACAAAGCTGGGCAAATGCATGTTCGCAGTGGAACATATGGGCTCTCTACATACAGGTGGTGGGACCCAACAATAAATTATCACTGCACATGACACATGGCGGTGCAAAACAACACAGACTTTGCCTGTTTATGAGATCCTGCTATAATTAACAGAGAAAAACTAGAGCTAATCCCAAAAAAACTAGAGCTAATCCCTAATAGTTCTCAGCTCTGATCTAAGCACAAATGTAAGGTTTAGATACAGTAATATAACAGTAATATGAACAGTAAGTTTCCAGAATACACAAATTCAGGGGGCAATAACAAAAATACAGGCAGAGGTAACAGGAATTTAGTGGACTAAGGGTAAAAACACCAGAAGAAAGTCATGAGAAACACTGAAGGCACAGCCTGGATGACAAGACTTAGCAAGAAGCTGGGTGAAACAACAAGCTTACATATGGAAGGAAATTAGGAACAGGTGTGTATTGTAGAACGCTTGGAGATTTAAAACAGTCCCACTGGTACTGCAGAGGGAGGAAGTAAAGGGGGTGTTGGTTGCCAGAATGGGCATGACAGCTAGCTTGATTTCAAAACTGGCTACGGTTGTTGCGTACCCTAGTGAAAAAAAAATATGCTAAGTATACTTGCAGCCAGACTAATTGTCAGTATACTTTAAGTGTGTTAATGATTAGTTAACTTGAAGTGTGCTATTTTAGAACAACTAATTTTGTGCTAAGTATATTTTAGTTGTAATTAAATTGTAGTAAAGCATAACTTTAAGTGTATTTAGTGTACTTTTATGTGCTAAATTGGAACAACTTCAAGTATACTTAGTACACTTTAAGTATATGCCTGTGTAAGATAATTGCATGCTTGATTAGTGATATTAAAGTGTACTTTTTTGTATTACAAGTACATTACAAATTAATTAAGAGTGTCTTCAAAACACACAAGCAATGTACCATAAATATATTATTTTTGAGTAAAAATATGCTAATTTATTTTCCCCCAATGCTGAATGCACTTCTTGTCAGGGTCATTACAATAAATAACATGTAACTTCAGTAACAGACATCTATATTTCAACCCAGTGGCATGATAACACCGGCCCTCGCGGTCAAAAAACAGACCGGCCCCCCGGGAATCCTCCCGGTGCTCCCGATTAGCCAAACCGGGCTGCTACCACCCATCACTTACCCTGCTCCTCATCACTGACCAACAATTGTTACTGTTGCCATTGGCAGTAAAACTTTTTGTCGGGTTGTTCACCGAGTTTCTGCCTCTTCTTTTCCCTGAAATCTCCGTCGTACCCTTTTCCAACATCGCGGGCATTTCGAGGCATAGCACCGAACTTTAGCAACGTCTCTCTCTCTCTCACTCACACGACTAGCTAGCTAGCTAACAGGCTAATCTAACTGGAGACTGAGATGATGGCTAATTCGCGGCCTCGCTGTCAAAAACAAGAAGTGTGAACAGCAACTTTAAAAAATGCACAAATCCCCTCAGGCAAGAGCACAAACAGTTAAACATCAACTACCAAGTCTGTAAACTGCAACGCTGCCTTTATAAATAGCTAGCTCTATGAATTTAGCAATACCAAGCCAACTAAGTTCCCAGAACAATATTAAGTCTACTGGATTAGCTAGTAGGCTATCTGTTAGCACTCTGTCAGCTTCAGCCACAGCACTGATAGCGAGCTAAGCAAAATAGCATCGGCTAAAGCTAATTTAATTGCTCATTTCCCCCAAAATTCATCTGAAACATTTCAAATACACATTCGATAAAAGGTTACTTTCCTGTAGAGCACATTTTATGGTGTGCTCTTGGTATAAAATTAGTCATGGATTGATGTTTATACATTGGACCTCTCTGTGACATTGTATAAATTTATTAAACTACTTAAATCATAATTACAAGAGTAGCCTTTTGTGCAGTGCATACACTTTATTTAAAAATGTTTTAAATGGGCTTTCAACGCATTTATCATATGTTTTATTACTTTCTGAAAGCAGTAATGAAGTGAATTGCAAGCATGAAGAAGTCCACTTAAAATTACTCCAAAATTGAACTTAAAGTTTACTACAACTTCAGGTTATTTAATAATGTACTAGTATACTTTTAATGCATTGTTACAATGGACATTTTCAGCACACAGTTAAAAATAATACTAAAATATATTTACATAAAGTGCAAATAAATACACTTTTAAAAAAATAAACAAAACTTTCAATTCTAGTATATTTTTGTAAAATATATTTTTAGAAAATATACTAAATTACAATTATTTTAAAGTGTGTTAAAAGCTGTATGGTAAAAATAGGTAAAAGCGTGGTGGTAATACACTTTTTATATATTTAAAGTTAGTACAATTTTTTGTTAGTATATTTGCAATTTACTATTGAAACAGGAAATATATTACAAATACAATAAAGTATACTTTTTTTTCACTAGGGTAGCCACTTTTTTTTTTTACACTTTTTATATATTTAAAGTTAGTACAATTTTTTGTTAGTATATTTGCAATTTACTATTGAAACAGGAAATATATTACAAATACAATAAAGTATACTTTTTTTTCACTAGGGTAGCCATCATATAAATTGTTCAATGAAATCTTACTCCAGCTTCTGATAATATGACACAAAATAACACTTGCATTGTGTTTGCTATAAAACTGATTTAAATAAATGAAAAAATAGCAATGCACAAAAGTATTTACACTGATAAATACATTCCTTCATTAATTTTATTGAACCAGCTGTATTAGTGCTTAACTTTTATTATGTATAATCTGAAGATTTCTGCCTATTTATCCTAATATTCATCTTATAATAAGCAGCAGTGCAGTCAGACTCTCATGCTGCCTCTTACACAGAGGTGAGAGTCAAACACACTTGTTAACATTCTCTCTGGAATTAAATTGAAAAGTTTAAAAGTTGAAAAGTTTCACTGGATGCATTTCTAGAACTGTTGCACTGCATGTGATTAATGGCAGATTTACTGTACTTTATTAATTTAGAAGTACTTTACAAAGCCGGCTCAAATAGGCAACATGAATGACACGTCTATATTTAGGAATTAGTTTAGGAATTAGCAAGTAGAATATTATCAGTGAGCAAGATTGTGTGAAAGAATGTCTGAGCAGCATTGAAAAAGAGTTCTCTGGAAACAGATATTCATATAGACAAACTAACTGATACTAAATAGACCATGTCATATTTGCTTCCTATACACACACATATCTATATGGCTTGGGAATTGACATAATGATAGATATAATACAGATGAAGTGACAACCCAGGACCCTGATTTGGGGTTAGATGGAGGTATCTCAAACAGTGTGGAATGCAATATCTGTCTTAAAGTCAATAATAAAAAAAAATTGATATTGCTAGAATTAATATTAACAGGACAAATTACACATTTATTATTTTAACTTTTTAATCTTCTATTTATTATTTATTTTTAAATGCCCAATGAGTATTTATTACTTAATTATTTATTGATTGAGTTCCAGAGGGTTAACAGGTATATAGATTCATTGTTGAAAAAATTTATCAAATAAAAAGAACACAAGCGAAAGAAAACAAACGTATAGAGGACAACAGTTTAAGGTTCATTTAAATTTGATTTGAGACATTAGATATCAGCTGACATTAGGTAGTCTAAACAACAAGGACAGCCTGACCCTATTTGCATTATAAGACATATTGATATCAATTTTAGGTTGAAATAATTTACAAACCATGCTCACTTTCTACTGTGCAAAACACAGTAACTGATGAAACCTCTTTTTTACACACACTTTTTTCCTGCAACGTAAACCAGTATATTGGCTAACAATGTCTTTTTACTCATTGTAAAAAAAAAAATTTCATAAGAAGGACATAACAAATGGGGGGTATGGTGGCTTAGTGGTTAGCACTGTTGCCTTGCACCTCTGGGGTTGGGGGTTCGAATTCCACCACCACCCTTTGTACATGGAGTTTGCATGTTCTCCCCATGCTTTGGGGGTTTCCTCTGGGTGCTCCAGTTTCCTCCATCAGTCCAAAGACTGTTGTAGGCATTTCCGAATTGTTCATAGTGTGTGAATGAGTGTGTGTGCAATTCTTCCCTGTGATGGGTTGGCACCCTGTCCAGGGTGTCCCCCGCCTTGTGCCCCGAGTCCCTTGAGATAGGCTCCAGGCTCCCCCGAGATCCTGTGTAGGATAAGTGGTACAGAAAAAGGATGGATGGACATAAGTCAAAAGTGAGTAACTGATGGTCAAATAAACATTGAGGAAAAACATGTAGTTTATGATGTAACATCACCGTAATGTACCTTAACCTTCATGTAATGAAACACACGGTTATGACACTGGATTTCTAGAGTCTAGCAACATTAATCCCTGCAGACCAGCATTAATACAGGCAGAACCAAATAGATGGAAATAGTTAATATTGTTGTAGAAATAGTTCTAGGAATATTAATTATTGTCCATGTTTTATTAACACCTGGCAGTCTTCAAACAACGTCTAAAGTTGGCAGTCTTCAACCTCACTGGACTGATGGTATTCCTAGTTTGTGACCTAGTGAGCCAATATCAGAATGTATTTTTGATAGACTTCAAAGCACTATTGTAAGTCGCTCTGGATAAGGGCGTATGCCAAATGCCATAAATGTAAATGTAAATGTAACATCTCCCTGATACCGCAACTGTCCACTGAATCAATCCACTTCACTCCCTTCACTCATACTTTCATTACAGCTTCATTAAAAGTTCATGCATTTATTTTCTTGCCACTAAGGAATTGAGTCATGCTTATTTACAAGGTAAATTTTTAGAGAGGGCATTTGACAATTAGCTGACTAAACATCTTTAATGTAGATGCTGTGCAAAGATAGAGAGAAAACAAGTGCTTAATCAAGAAAATCAGTTACTCGAGGCTCAGATACAAGTCAAGAACGGCTAATGAAGCTTTCCTGGAAAAAGCATTACTTATTAGTCATTATTCATTCATTAGTCAATAAACAAAGGGATGTGACCACACATTATTTTACAAAACAATTTATAAATTAACAGCAGTTTAACAGAGTACCTAATGCTAACAGCAGATGGAGCAATGTGAAGAGCAGGACACCTCTGCCATGATCACGTAACAGGCCCTCTAGATTTTACGAGACACACTCTTAATAAACTGATGCCTACATTTATTGAAACTTCTTGCCAGTGCAATGCAGTGCTAAGCTCTTTTTCAGCACCATATGGGAGCTCCATATAGTGTGCAGGCAGTGTGACCAATCTAGATTTGCATTTGAAATGTAGCCTATAGAGCATCTTGGTATTTTCTGTATGTCTCAGTACAGTTTAATTTATTACCAACAATGGTAACATGCTAATGCTATGAAGGAAGGAATAAGTGTGACTTGTACTGTCTCTTTCAAATTACATTCATCTAACAGACTATGAAATGCTATCAGTTAATGTCAGTTAAAAATCAGTGAAATTCCTTCAGTTAAAAAAACTTGAATCTGAATGAGCTTAATAGTACACATAATCATCTGTCACATGACTATATGATCACATGTGAAAAACATTTGAAGGTGCATTTTACTGTGTTATGCCTTGAAATGAATTCACAAAAACACAAGTGACATCACTGAATAATATGTAATCACATCACATCTAAAAATGACACCACATGTCCTACATGTGAACAATTAACAAGTGTAAAAAATCCATTAGATGCAGAAATTGTCTGAAACGTCTAAAAATCATGTGAAAATGTCCATATGTGAATCATGTACATTTTATTTACATGTAAACTGTAAATTGTTTGTAAGGGGAATACCACCGACTGTATAAAACTATAAAAAGGTACCTTCTGAAATTATACATTTAAGCCATGCGTACACTGTAAGATGAAAAAATTCTTGTCATGTGAATTAAACTCATAATGTAACAGTCAAAATCGCATTGCAAAGGTGATCACACTGAACTAGTTCCTGACAGTGTAGGTGATGTAGGTGTACTGGGTGACCGTCAAAATGTAAATGTCAGTGACAGTACTAATTATATTAGTCTGAAAAATGTTTACAAGCAAGCTGTGCTCGGCTCTAATTATTTATGTAATTTTATGTTCTAAAATGTCACGGGGGTGGAGGGTGAGGGATAAATAAGTGCACCGAGGATGCTGTTGTCAGTGTTGAATTAGTGTTTCAAATTTGTTTTTGTGAGCTTTCTTGTGACTCTCAAGTTTGCTGATGGATGCAACCTTGTTAACATTTGCTTGAAACAATGAAATCAGTCACTTACATGCAACCCACAGCATGACAATATGGCTACCACGCTAACGATAGTCACCGATCACCTTTAACTGATCTGCTATTGCTATTTGTTTGCCCCAACAACAGTAAGCTACTGTAAGCTACACTACACTCTGTATCATGACACTGCTCACACTCTCATTAAATTTAGCCATGGAATAAAAATGATTGGTGACAGTAACATTGCAAAAAATGTAGCAGCAAGAAAAAAGCATCTACAAAATCTACAAAGGCTCATAACATGAAAAATGGAGTAATGCTGGTTTGTTTCACAAGCCAAAAAGGATAATCCATCTTTTCTGACTGCTTTATCCTGGTGAGGGTCGCGATGGAACCTGAGTCTATACCAGGAGCACTGGGCATGAAGCAGGAATACATCCTATATGAGACACCAGTGCATTGCATGGCACCACACACAGTCATTCACATCTAGGGTCAATTTAGCCTAGCTAATCCACCTACTGACATGTTTTAGGGAGGTGGGAGGAAACCATAGAACCAGGAGGAAACCCTCATGGACATGGGGAGAACATGAGAAACTCTATACAGACAGTAACCTGAACTCAGAAACAAACCAGGGACCCTGGATCTGTGGCTTCAATGCCAGGAGCTGCACCACAAAATGATCATTTCAAACTCTCATGCATAAACAATGATACAGATATACTATATGGCCGAAATAGGTTCATGGACACCTGACTATCACACTCATATGTGCTTTTTGAACACATTCCAGCTTTAGTCCGCCTTTGCTGTTATAATAACCTCCACTCATCTGGGAAGGTTTTCTACTAGATTTTGGAGTGTGGCTGTGGGGATTTGTGTTCATTCATCAGGCACTGATGTTGGGTGAGGAGGCCTGGGGTGCAGCTGGTGTTCCAGTTCATCCCAAAGGTGTTCAGTGGGGTTGAGGTCAGGGATCCGTGCAGGGCTCCAGCCCTTAGTTCCAGTGAAGGGAAATTGTAATACTAAAGTACACAGAGACATCCTATACAATTGTGTGCTTCCAACATGGTGGCAACAGTTTGGGAAGAACCACATATGGGTGTGATGGTCAGGTGTCCAAAAAACTTTTGGCCACATAGCATATGTTCAGAACAAGAAATAATACAAAAGAGGTTGTTCCTTCACCACATCCTTATTTTTTGTCTATTTCTTGAAGTTAATAGGACAAAAAAAAAACACAAACTGGAAAGCACAAATTCCCCTGTCCTGAAGACTTTTCCATGGCAGAAAACTTACTGTCCGTTAAAAAGCACTGACACTCGAGACTCCTTCCATAAATGTAAAATAAACATCTCCTTACGGAAACCTTTATCATATCAATGATTATGTCTTTTTTGTTAAATAACAACACATTTTTAATCTATTTATTATTAGATTATATAGAACACCTGCCATTACAAGTGAATGAGCTGTTACTATCTAAACGATAAGGTATTAGAAGGAGAGCATTAATATAAACGTATAATTTGCCTTCAACAGCGCTGTGGTATAATGTAAAATAATCAGCTTCGAGGTGATAATTGTAACTCCACTTCATGTCAGGCCACATCACTCCACCCCATCATGGATGATTTTCCTATAGCAGCACGCCTAGTCATGATTCTCCTTACTAATATACTGATTATCCCATAAGGATGAAAGTAATAATGGACTGAAGTTCAACAAGGCCAGAAATGATCCTATTAGATGTGCTGAAGGCATTTGTCTTCCCTCTGTCCTTCACTTTTACAGCCTACGCCCTCATCCATACACGAACCAGTTACAATCAAGCTTAATATGGTGGGTAGTTAAATTGGTCACAAAGAACCAAATGCTACCATCTGTGAACTGTGAATTTCTCTTCTCTCTCTCTCTCTCTCTCTCTCTCTCTCTCTCCTCTGTTCGCTTGTGTGTTAAGTTCAGTATGACATCACCTCATGCACACATGATAACAAAGCACACCCATTTTCCCTGCAGCATCCTTTACTGTCTGTTTGAGAGGTAACACTGCAGTATGATCTGCTTCAGATCTGCTGAAGGATTTCTCAGATGTCTGTTATGATAACATGGTTCCGGTCACTACTTAGTGACATCACTTCCAGCTCATGAGGATGATCTCAGCGGGGCGTCCTAATAGCAAGCTTTCAGAGAACTGAAGGCTTATCTAAGGGAGAAAATATTACTACAGTATAATACAGTTTTAGTTCAGTGCTAGAACAATGTATTAAATATAGAATGCTCCATGTCAGATTTAGGTTAATAACAATTCATTCATTCATTCATTCATTCATCCATCCATGCATTTGTAATTGTTCTGATTATACTGTATTTATTTAAAATGATGTCTATTGATATGTAAAACTGAAATACAGAGAATGTCAATGGATTGTTATGCACACTGCTGTCATATTTCCAGTCACACTCTTCCTTTACAATAGTTGTATGAGGGTCAGAAGTTCAGTGCATTTTAAAAACAATTCTCCCTTCAGTTCTAAAAACACAATAGCACCACTGAGAGTTTCAAGATGCACATTCAGCATCATAAATCCTTCAGGCTGTCACTTGAACACAGATCTGTTCCTTTGTCATGGAACGGCTGGCATTCAGCCACGGGGCCTTTGGGTGTTTCTTAAAAAGTGTCACAGATGTAGTTCCTCTCTCAGTCTTGAGATAAGATGAAATGGTTGAGAGAGAGAGTGTGAAAAATAGGGATGGCAGACTTCATGACTTCATGGCAACTGAATCTGTATTCCTATGCCTGTCTGAACCATGCCTTATTTTAGTGAGCTGAGAGAGAAGCGAGATCCATGAGCTGCTGTGTGCGAAAGGCAGGGACAGCGATCTTACCTCCATATCAATGAGTCTTATTAGTGAGAGAGCCTTAAGTATGAGTTAATATTTTGTGACATGCTGGACAGGTAGATTGATGTGACTGTAGTTTAAATTAAGGACTGGATTGAAGAGCCAGGTTTTGAACAGGTTTTCACATCATAGCAAAGATTTTAATAAATACAACACCTGACGTCTCCACGGTCAATAATTGATTGGATGTGATTGAATGCATAATTAACTTACTGTGCAGCTTTTTCTTCCTGTTTTCAAGCAGAGTTTTAAAATGTGTCACCACAACATTAAATTGTTTTGCCCCTACTTTGGAAAATTCAAGCACTGATCATTTTGTTATGAATCAATGTAATTATCATAGAGAATGCACTATAGCTCATTCTTCTACCTCATTAACTGAGCGTATTCATGATCTAAAATAGCGGATGGATGCCAACTTTGTTAAATGGAGCGCTGACAAAAAGAAATGATACTCATTGTCCTCAAAACCTGAAAATTCCAGAATTTCAGTTGATATAAAACCTTTTACAAATGTTCACAATTTTGGTTGAATTTTCATTTGATCCATCTGTAAGGACACTCACAAAACTACATTTCTTTCAGCTCCACATCACTGCCTTATCTTCTGAATACTTTGAAAGATGCTGAAATCCTGGTTAATGCTTTCATAACCTCGTGCTTATTTATCCATCTTCAGTATCAGCTTTTTCCTGGTCAGGGTCACAGTGGATCCAGAGCCTATCCCGTGAACACTGGACGTGATGCAGGAATATACCTTGGAAAGGATGCTAGTCCATTGCAGCACCATGAACACACACATATTTGCATGTTCATTCACACTTAGGGACATTTTATCATAGCCAGTCCACCTAGCAGCATGTTTTTTGGAAACCCACAACAGCGAAGGGAGAACATGCGTAGAAACACTGCACAGTGAGTAACCTGAGCTCAGGATCGAACTGGGGACCTGGGAGCTTCGATTACTGTAATTCCCTCTTCCTTGGCATTTCTGGTAAAAATATGCAAAATTCAGCTGGTAGAGTCTTTACTTATAACTTCTCACATACAAATTATTATTATTATTATTATTATTATTAATATTATTATAGATATTCCTGTGGCATACATAGATTGATTGCTTTTAATAACTCAGCTACCCAGACAGAGATTGAAAAATAGCCACTGGCTCTTACAAAGGCAATACATAAAACAGACAAGCCTAGCACAGGCTTCACATGAGTGCTGTGTACTGAGATTAATTGTAATTAATCGTTTTTCTTGGTGACGTGTTGTGTGCTCACTCATTTATCATACTTACATCATATCACATTTGCAATGCAGGGACATGCTGTTTTATGTTAGTCTCAGTGATTACATTTTAGTTAACCTTCTAACTCATACTCTGTGCACAAAATCTGTTGTGAAGCAAAGCAAGATAATTTCATTTGTGCCAAGGGCTATCTTTTATAGTCATGTTGTTTTCTAACATGTGACTATCATATAGGTTAGATTTGATGATTGTAATCTATTCCCACTTTAGGGATCTAAAATTATTTAAACTAAACAGAGCTCCTTTAGGCAAACAATACATCACAATATAACTTTTCATTTGCTTAGACTGAATCAGCAATAAGAAACAGATCAGTTTACAACTTCATGGATAAAATAAACTACTAAAGCACACTCTTTAACATAGATTCATGTTTTCAGTGTCCAAACATAGGGTTCACACCCCATCTCATGTTTTTATTGGTCTAATTTAAGACTTTAATTGTGCCTATATTGTACTTTAAAACCAAAGCAACCTGCTAGTTGATCAGAGCCATAAAGTTTTATTCATTTTTTATATACATTACTCATCAGCATTCAAAACCACACATTACCAACAGCTGGTGCAATCAAAGCTATATTATAGCCTGTAATAAAACTTGAAAATGTCAAATTAAGTGGTATTTTATACAGCCTTGTTAATTCAAAAAAGGTCAATGGATTTTTTTATTCTAGGAAATATAAGAAGTCTATTAATGACAAAGGTGGCAACATATCACTGGCTGATTTTATGAGAGAATTTGACTGTCCAAATTTTACATGCAGTGTTGCACATTCTGTGGATGGAATAGCTGTGCTATTGTCAGCATCTCACTTTTATTTGAGTGCTGAAAACCCCAGTAATGCAGGACGAAGTTGCATCAAAATCACAAGTCTGTTAATCATTCAGTATAAATATAAACTGGTTGCTCTGTTACACTGTCACGGGCATTTTGCTGTCATGGTTTGGAACTGCTTGATGCAATAGTCACTACAAATCAATACAAAGTTCAGTTGATTGATCTCCTTTATCCTACGATGAAACATTTCTATCCTGATGGGAGTGGTCTGTTCCAGGATGACTCCGCCCCTTCATAGGAAACAGTAACTAAATGAATTGTTTGATGAGTATGACAGTTATATAAATCATGTGTTATGGCCTTGACAGTGAGCAGATCTCAATCCAGTTGAACACCTATGGGAGGTTTTGGAGTGATGTGTTACACATTGCTCTCCACCACCATCATCACCAACAAACACCAGCGGAGTGAATAACTTTTGGAAGAATGATGTGTAAAGATCTTTTGTTAATATGGGGTTATTATTAAATATCTTTGTGAATTTGTATCTCGATTTCCTGTACTTCATGTGTTTGAGTCATCACAAACAGCAGTAGCCCGGGTGCCTGGGGCAAGCTGATGTTGTGTCTGAGCTACTATGATTTTTTATTCACTATTTTTCCCAGTTCACAAGTAGTGACCAGTTTAACAACCAGAAAAAGAGAAAACCCTTACTGCTTATTGAATTTTGCAAAATGAAAGTTTTCATTTTATATGGATGTTTTTAATTTTATATGGCTGGGTTTAAGCAGTTATATACTGTAACTCTCCTGTTTGCTACATGCAGTCTCCTGGTTAAACATATCAACAGTCTCCTGGTTAAACATATGGTTAAAAATAAAGGCGCTAACCAGGAATTTAATAATATCTTTTCCATGCAATGAGAGGACAGAACACCACGTCTCATAGCCGAAATATTAGCCAGCAACTTGCTAATTTTTTTATTGATGGCACAAACATTAGAAACTTTGTTAGAAGAGGAAAACAATCATATGCTCATTCATTTCCTCAATTTGTCTGTATTAATGCACTTAACTAGCTAACTAGCTCACTATACATTGATATGTTATGTACCACTTTTTAGCTTAGCCAATTAGGTTCCTGGGCAACAGAAACATTGAACTGGGCAAAACGTTAGAGCTTTTACTTGCCCTGTGGTCTAGCTAATGAAGTGACTTGTCCATCCCTGCCAACTAAGAGCACCTTTGTATATACCGTTATAACTTTACTATAACTTTTATGTCATTGCACATATACACAAGCGTATAGTATAACGAAATCCATATCCTATTACTCTCAAACCATAACATGTCTTTTCCATCTAAGTGGGGCAGAGTTGCTTGCTTTAGAACATGTGTCCATGCTGATTGTGTTTGTTTGGAAAGTCTGTTTTTTCAGGGGCCAAGAAGCAGAACAGGCCCTGAGGAACAAGAACAACAGCCATCACTGCTTTTCATCAACAGCCAAGTGGTGTGACTGTCTCCAATCCTGCTGGATTTGATCTCAAGCTTTACTGACCCAGTAATGCTGGGCAAAAGAAAATTCAGAACACAGCTATGAGCTAATCAACACAACATAGCAATAATTAGAGGGAACAGCTTTATAACACTTCTCCTATGAACATAGTGTGTTATCACAAGCGAGTTGTTGCTAGATCCATCACAGGCATGCACTCCATCTAAATTGATCATATGTTGAATTACTTGCAGTTGAGACAGCTGTAATTAATTACACTGTGTTGTTTATCTCTAGGTTAATTACTGTCCTGACTGTAATTGGATGACAAATTTAAAGTATGTAGAGATATCACTGTGACTGATCATATTGTAATGGGTTATTGCCTGCGGACGGTGTGTCCTTAGTGAATGAATGGTGTCAGGAAAGAGCCGATCCAGGAAAAAGCCTGATTAGTGCTTGGAAAACAGATGATCTCACCTTAACCCAAGGAATGCTTGTAGTTATATTCAGCTATAATAATTCTAACTAACAGTAATGACCTTGAGTATTGGAAATCCTTCACAAAGGCATCAAGTCCTGTTGGAGAAGGTCTATACGAAGGTATGTGGAAATCAAAGCTTACACTCTGAACCTGTGGAAGCTAGAATGTCAGTCTGATGCCCTCACTGATTTCTGATGAGGTCAGGGTCAGAGGTTGACTCGTCCATCTCTCAGGAGGGCACTAGACTGAGCTGAAGTCTATTTGTTTACGCTAAAAGGCATTGTGTTAGTTAAGAGCTAATTTACTGCTAGAGTTCAGGCTGTGTATACGGCACAACATTTAGCAACAGTCCTGAAATCCCTGTCAATTCCCATTTTACAGATATACAGTATGTTGAAAATTAATTTATTAGGTTGTAAGAAATAGTTTAGCCTTTTCTGTATGGTGAGAACCAGCTTCAGTATGCAGTATGTGCAGAACTTTGGCAGGAATAAATATAAAAGAAATAGAGGGACTGAAAATGGGATGTTTGATCTTGTGTCCCTCCTTAAAGAGGCAAGCACTTTTTAATCTAAAATATCCTGGTACTTTCACACCAGCCCTGCTCATACATCTAATTCCTGGCAAATATTCAAGTGTTCCAGGCAATTATTCACGTTGATTTAGCTTAATAGTGTGTTAACTGCTTATGTGCTTTTTTATGTGCTTTTATGTCTAGTAGCTGATTGTGTATGTCTCTTTTGTTTTGAAAGCTCTTAAAACTTTTTTTTTCTTCTCAGTATGATCATTTGTTGCATTTATTTTAAATATTCCTTAGAAGCATCAGTAGTTTTGCCACAAGTTATTTTGAGTATTTTTTTTTTTTGATAAGGTAAAAAGATATGTAGTTTCTCAAACTCTTTAAGTGGAAAGTTTTAATGATTGTGTATAATGATTTTTGCCCATTTTGTGAAGGGTGCCAATAATTCGGTAGATTGTTGAGTCTTGGGGCACTTGTCCTGTATCTCATGTGGCATAGATGGGTCTAAACCCCTCTACAAATGGAATAGGATTGGTGGGTACAGTCCCTCTTTCTCTGCATGGAGCATGGTTGTAAAATTCCTCGAACACACTTCCTCCTTCCTCTGGCACACTCTTTCTCTTCCCTCAGCTGTCTGTCTCAGTTTCCAAAGCCTGACACCTCCACATAGCCAAAGCCCTGGAAATTGGCCTATTAAATTACAGCTTTTTCACAGTCATCGCTTTGCCTCTTTGTAGTGCTCCTGATCCATCAGGCTAGTCACTGTGGCCATTCATCTTGGCATGCCTAAAAAAAAAGTACGATGGACAAGACACTTAAAGTCGGCATTACTCTTCAGCAAGCTGCAGAGTGGCAGCTGAGTAAGGAAGAGTGGCATGGAAGAGTATTGTTTCCCAAAATCACTGTAGGGTAAAGAAGATCTGATGGACCGGGCGCTTCCATGTGATAATTGCTCTGTCACCTTAGAACACCTTGCGTGCTATAAAGGCTTTAAGAAACCAAACCCAGACACAGTTACAGTTTTTCATTTTGTCTTTTCATTAATTCAGTCCATATGTCTGTCTGGTTGTCCATTGGGAATGATGTCTCTGAGATCAATTCTTTAGCCATTCTAAGTCTCTACATCTCTCTCTCTCTTTCTGTCCTCTCTCCTCCAGTCAGGTTAATTTGTGTGCACTTGCAGTTCTGCGACTAAATCAATCCCCGTCAGGTCAGTCACGGTCATTTCCAACCGGCAGGTTTTTGGAAGAAAAACATAAATAGATTACCATCACACCCTGCCATGGTTTCTACATGAGAGATGCTGCCTATGACTCCAAATAAGATTAATAAAATTCAAAGCTTTGAATTTTCAGGGGGCATTTCATAAATCGTGTCCTACCACCTACCTGTAAGATGCACACTGAATGCATCCATAGCTTTTGCTGTGTACATAAATCAATAGGTCTTCTCCACTGGGGGCCACATAAATAACCCAGAACAGTGCCTGGGCTTGTTAAGACAGGAATTGATGGTGACACCAGCAGATCGATGGCATCGATGTGCTGGGAAAAAAAATCATTTCCACCATCAGGAGATACAGTATTTGATCATTGTATGGCAGTGATTATTGCATTAGGCTGATTATTGCATAGTGGTTTGACTATTAGTAACATAGTATGTGAAATCTCATATTGTGTGTATAGCAGACAATATTTTTGTAGTCTAGGTGTGAGGATATGTGTGCAAAAATGTTTTTTCTTTTTAGTTTAAATCATACATGCAATATCTACAATTGGCAGTTGGTCTGATGGATGGATGGATGGATTTATTGACTTACATTTGAACTACCTATCCTCCCTGAACAATCCTAATCCACTGGGAGAAGTTATTTTCTGATCACAGTGTACAACCGTTTTAACCACTGTAGAATAAGAGCATACCATAATCTGTTCTCTCTCTCTCTCTCTCTCTCTCTCTCTCTCTCTCTCTCTCTCGGAGTATGTGGTTTCCTGCTGTCTAATGTGATGCTTGATCCTGACACAGTTCTACTGCTGTGGCTCCTCTTTCCCTCCAGATCTGATGCTCTAGTTCTGCTTGGAGCTTCTGCATTTGTGACTCACTTTTTGGGGACCTTGACGATTTGCACTTTGCACCAAAAACTCATCCTTATGAGCTTATGGCCAAGTCTTACCCTTGCTTCAGTAGATAATCTCACCTGGATACTGTAGACTTGTGCCTAAGAACTGTTGTAATCCTTAAAACTATGATGCTCATACTGAACATCCTTTCAACACACTTAGTATTATGAGTTTATAGTAAACACTAAAAGAGTTACAGTAATGTAGAAGATAAAGAGTAATGGTTTCTAATCTCACTATATGGTGTCACCTTAGAGGATGATGGGTTCCCTTTGAATCTGATTCCTCTGAATGTTTCTTCATGTCATCTCAGGGAGTTTTTTTTTCTTGCCTTAATCACCTCCTACGTGCTCATTAGGTATCTACATGTCTGGAAGGTTGCTTTATGACAATGTTGATTGTTAAAATTGAGTTGAATTGAACTGAGATGTAATGTCCTGTGGTGTTCAGTGGTGCACTTTGGTGGTATTAAGCTCTTGCTAAATCTGATTCCATAACTATCCAGTACATCATAGAAGGGATGAGAGATTTTGTACATAATGTTCAATAGTTTGTACAGAGTTTTTCTATCCTCTCAGACACTTACACCAGAGAACAAGTTCCACCCCCAGTACAGATAAAGCCTTCCTAATAAGCTTGTTGCTCTCTCTCTCTCTCTCTCTCTCTCTCTAAATATAAACTGTACATCATTTTTTTCTGTAGGTGGAGTGTTAGAAAGCTCATTGGTGGTGGGTGGGAGTTCAGTGGATTTCTGATGGGTAGGAGGAACAGGAGTGCACAGGGTTCTGTGCTTTTTCTGCTGTTTTATTGAGAGGGTGTTGTGGTTTTATCAGTTATGACACTGCTAAGGAAGCTGTTCAGGTGCCTGAACAAATTTTGTCAATAAGCATTGATTTTGTCAACCACAAGCTGTTGCGTAGGTCATAGACAAGCCTGATTATCAGGGAATCTTTATATGGACATTACCCCTTGGCGCATAGCCAACCCTGTGGTGGGTAACTGGGGTTTAGTCTGTCTAAGTCTGTCTTGTGTCCCTATACAGATTTACAAGATTTGTAGAATTCTAGCAAGGTACGTGGAATTTCATACAAAGGAAATTTTCTTACCCAGTCAGACACATGGCTTACTAGCATAGCTCCTAAGAGAGTGTGGGACACAGCTTACCTCCACTCTTGATCTGCAATTTCACACTGAGCAACATTACAGGCATGATTTGGATTGAGGGCACCGGTTCGTGATCAGCACTTAAGGACACTATCAAGGGCACAGAAGAGATTGAAGCACTATGTCCTTATGATTGAGCTGCTGCTGTGTATGACTCAGAGCTCAAACAGAATGAATGTGTCTGACTTCAGCTCTCATTTGCAGAAGCGCTGACCCAGTGCGCTGCAGCATAGCAGCAGGTCCCTGACTTCCCATTAGAATAAATTATTCCTGAACACAGGAACTTATGCCTCATCAGCAGCTGAATTTGCTCTGATCAGAAAGAAAGCACTTCTCACTCTCCATCCCTCTCACCAGTGGAGAGAGGATGCTCATATTTCACCATTTATCATGGCTCTAGAGGTGCTCACTGACTAATTATTAAACACGTCTTAATTTGTATGGAAATGTAGTTTGTGGGTTTTCAGAATTTCATCTCAAGCTGTTATTTTAATTCTGCATAGCTGAAAAGTAACACTGGGACAAATTGCACAGCATTTCAGTACAATTTCCTGTGCATATGGGTAATTAGGAAACACTGCATAAATTAAAAAGAAAAAAAAATGGATATAAGTCTTAAAATTGGTGAGTCAATTTCTTTTCTAATGAAGTCTGAAAACCATCAACGGTGACAATTTCTGCACTAATGCCACTATCCTCTTGATAAATTGCTGTCACTGAGCCTTTCATAATGACCTGATCACACCAGCGTGACCACCATGCCTTCATCTCCATCTTCATATACATGGACTCCTGCCAAGCTCATAAATAACAATTATAACCATAATAAAACCAATATTTATTTACTTTATACAGATATATTAGTCAGTGATGCAATGCTTTATTGTAGAGCTGAAGAAGTGAAGGCCACCTTTATAATGTTGTGTGCTGATGATAAGGAACAAGGAGGAAAGAGGAAAAGACAATGCATGCCTAAGACAATGAAGCTTTAGTATCAAACTCTAGTAATAAGTGTTCCATGAGCTTGAGACGCCTTATATGTCTTTACACTTTACACTTCAAAATGCAGTGTTACATTTCAGCAAATCATGTTCTTGAGATTTGAGGTTTTAACAGGAGTTTACTGGCTTGGTGCACAGATCTTAGCCTCAGTATCACACAGAGCACCTATATCCAAAAATAATACAAGTACAAGATGACCTGATTCTTTAACTTAATCAGGCTATGTGATTGAAATGCCTTCTGCTGGAGATGTGCAATGGGACTGGGATCCCTGGGGTTAAAAAGTTGTGACCAGCAAAAAAGTTGTGGGAGTCACTAATTGATGAAAAAGATGTTTCCTCATATTTTGCAGTATGTCTATGTTTGCTGTATACAGTCTATACAAGTCCATTTGAAATATGAATCTGTACACTGATAATCCTATGTTTTCTTCGTTACATAAAACATGTTATTTCAGATCTATTTTGTATGACACTCCCTGTGCTCCTGAATGATTGGATTTGTTTAGAGATGTTCATCAGACAATAATGATTTGAAGCTTGTGGGATAAACTAAGGCCATTTTGATTATTATGGGAGTGTACTGGACGTGGTGCGTTGCTCCTATAGCATTTAACACATTCATTCATTCATCTTCAGTAAATGCTTTATCCTTGCCGGGGTTGCTGGGCTGGTATATTTTCAGAAAGTTCATTAGAAAATAGCATGGGCAGATACAAACAAAATAACTGGTCAAATGTTTTGAGGCAATGGGAATAAAAAACAGTTTCACTCACACCTCTGCCTTTTGCTTGGGGAATTCAGTTCCTCCATGAGAAACACAAGTTCAAATAATTTCAGCTGGTATAAAAGTCGTTCTTGGTTGACAGGAGTGGAACCTGATGTGGTCTTCTGCTGTTGTAGCCCATCTGCCTCAAGGTTTGATACGATGTGTTCTGAGATGCTTTTCTACTCACCACGTTTGTAAAGAGTGGTTATTTGAGTTACCATAGACTTCCTGTCAGCTTGAACCAGTCTGGTCATACTCCTCTGACCTCTCTCATCAACAAGCCGTTTCTTCCCACAGAACTGCTGCTCACTGAGTGTTTTTTGTTTTTCTCACCATTCTGCATAAATTGCACAAACTCTCGACACTGTTGTGCATTAAAATCCCAGCAGTTCCTGAAACCAACTCCTCTGGCACCAGCAACCATGCCACTTTCAAAGTCGCTGAGATCACATTTTCCCCGATTCTGATGTTTAATACAAAAATTAACTGAAGCTCTTGAGCGGTATCAGCATAATTTTATGGATTGCACTGCTGCTACATGATTGGCTGATAATTTGATGAACGTATAGGTGTACAGGTGTTCCTATTAAAGTGGCCAGTGAGTGTATTTTAGGTTAAGAAACTTGTTTATTACTGTAATCTCAACAAAAAAGAAAATGCCCCTTCTCCCCAATCCTATCATCAAAGCTACAAGCTTACTATAATCAAAAAGAATAATGTAATCAGCAGTATGCAAGGTTGGGGAGTAGCTCTGTGGGTTTACAAGGCATGATTATAATTTTCATAGACAATAAGCTGAATGAGAAAGGAAAGATATAGTTAAGTGTAAATATTCACAGCCCCCACACTTCCCAAACTAAGGGCATACATAATGTGTGTGTGGATGAGCCCTGGCCTCAGGTTGCGGATGACATCACCGGGCCCAGCCCAGCTGCAGATGAGGCTAAAAGCATGTCTTAAAATCTGCTGAGATTTATTCAGTCAAACAGGCCCTGATGGGATCTGAGGCCATAAACCCCAGGCTGGAGTCTGTTCTATTGATGACTCATTCCCCTATCATCTGTATGGATCATAATGCACACTTACATCATTAGCCCTATTAGCCCTGCACAAGGAGACAGAGCGCCAGCCTGCTGCCTTTGCTTACATCACCCCAGCCGCTCTCCAAGCTTACTGCATTACTGTGTGAGTGTGGATGCAGGAGATGATTCAGCTGCTGTGGATGTGAACCACTTCCCACAAATTTCCTCTGCATGTTGGATATTATATATATGTATATCAATGTTATACTCATCTATAATAATTAACTGGATGATGTAACAGCAGCTGTGTTTGTTGCACAGGCTGCGAAACAAAAAGCTGACAATGCACAAATGTAACAAGCTTTTATAGTCAACTATAGCTACAGTGGTTCTATGGCTTAGTGGTTAAGATGTTGGACTACTGATCAGAAGGTCATGAGTACAAGCCCCAACACCACCAAGCTGCCACTGCTGGGCCCCTGAGCAAGGCCCCTAAAACTGCTCAGATGTATAAATGAGATAAATGTAAGTCGCTCTAGATAAGGGCATCTGCCGTAAATGTAAAATGTAGTAAATCTGCAATATATCCTTCTATAGTAAATCTTCATTTGCCCTTGATCCTAATTTGAGTGTCTCTTCTGAGACAATACACACACTTTGGGCTCTCTGGTGTTACCTGGTTCCTCCAAGGTTACCAGCTGCAAGTTATAACATAAAGTATAAAGAGTCGTGATGCCAGCTTGCTGTATAGCCACTGCCATTTCTGATATTTACACTATTTGCTATGATTCCTTTGCTAAACTAGCCATTTATGAAGCTTGAACAAAAAAACTGTATGCATGACCTTTAGCTTAATTTGCTAGCTATTTTAATAAACACTTATGTATCAGTGTAGAACTTTTTTGTTTACATTTTTCAAGATATCCATGCCTGCACAGTGCTGTGATTCTGCCTCTTTTTCCCCTGGCCAGTTTTTCAAACATATCCAGAAAGTCTGATATATTTACACCATGACATATTCATACACTGTGATTATTTTAATAACCAGCAGTCAGACCAATAGAGGCTTTCCCCGGTTACATCTTTCCACCCCAATAAATTGAAGCCACATATAGTAAATTGTGTTTCTCCTGCCTGGAGCGGGGCCTCGTCCTGTGATGCATGCATGCATGTTAATAAAGGTGTGGGTTGGAGATGGAGAAGGGCAGGGCTTTTTCAGGAGCTGCTAGATTGAATGTATTCCCCAGGAAGCTACATGCTCATTATTGCAGTGTGCCTTCTGATTTCCGCTGTACTCGCACATAAATCTTGATCGATTAAAGATGGCACTAATATTTGGTATGGTTATTTTCTTCTCAGTGTAACTGAATTTTTGCATAAATAAAAAAGATGGGGCTATAGCAATAATATTGCAATAATACTGTAAAAAAAATTAATCGGTATTAAATCCAGATGGCTGCACCAACCGTCGCTCAGGGCATCCTTCATTCGAAATAAATGCAAATTTGTGAAACTTGGTTATGTGCTGAACATGTTTAGTGTTTTCCTGCTTAGTTTTCTCGTTTCTTTATTGCCTCGTTTTTTTATCCGTAGCTCAACAACTAAGGTGGAGACAACTGGTAACACTCATCCACAAATATCTCTCTCTCACACACACACACACGCACACACATGCAGTACTTAAAATCTACTACTCTTTAAATTCATGTTTGTAACTCCAAGCATATGTGACATGCCTCTGCCTCAGACCTGTACTAATGACAAGCACTGGACTTTAGAAACCAGAGTAATGAGGCTGAATGTTTAACTACATTTAAAGTCTCTCCTTAAATCGTATACAAAATTCTCTAACAGTAGCAACCAGGTCTCTACATAACCTTCTACACCACCTTTACTGCTCGATATCTCTTCCCAGAATGGGCTGCACTATCCAATATCATCTCTTATTCAGTGTAACATGAGGCTGTGTTATGGTTAATGACTATGCCACTCTTCCCCACAGGCCTCTGTTGCCTCTTTCAGACTCTCCAGCTTGCCATGAGGCTGATGAGGCGACACGGGAGGTACCAGCATGCCCACCTTCCCCACCATCCTAATGAGACGTGCACACCACTCTGTGCATCACCCCACCCTATGCCTCCTCAGAGACTAAAAAAAAGAAGGATTGGGTTGTTCTCAGTATGTCAGGGAGTCTCCTGTCAGCTCAGGTTTCAGCTTGGCACTTCATGTTACCACCGCCTTCAAATGAGTGGATGGGAAATGCTGGTCCAGGTGCCGATAATTATTCCTGCCACCTCCAAGGCTCATCTTGAAGAATAAGAAAAAACCCAGTGTGATCCCCAATCTGCAGGGCAACACCCACTTTCTGAGACATATAAATTATTCACTCATAGGGGGTTAATAAAAATATGCTAATGGAGAGAGACTACAGTCTAAGAAATGATAATGATGCAAAGCATGTGCTTAGCCAGAATAATTAGAATGAGTGCTGGATTTAATTACATTTCAGACATAGTAGCAAGTATGAATAAAATAAATGAAGAGTCTTTTAATTAAGGATAAAATATACATAACATATTGATATATCAGCTATGAAGATGAAAGATATGAATAACCTACAGTGTTAATAAAACAATACATGTATTAAAAGTAATCGTGCTGTTTGTATGGTTAAATTATACTTTATAATTTTCTTATATAAAATGTCAGCCTGAATTAATATTCTATTTTTCCCCCCTACTAAATTAAAGTGTATAAATAAGATGTTCTCTGCAAACTGTTGTACTTTTAGTGTACTGCGAAATAAATATTGTGACTGAATAGATGTACAGATGGGTACGAAATTAAAGGAAAAACTGGAGAGTCTGTTGTGTGTTGTACTTTCTTCGATGAAAGAGTCACAAATGCAAATCAGTAGAATATGATTAAAGTATGATTTCTATTCTGATCGGAGTGGTCTATTCCAGGGTGACTCCATCCCCATCCACAGGACATGACAGCACACTGAATCTGGTGTGATGATCAAAATGATGTAAATCATATATATATGGAAGAAGAGTATTCCATTTTTTTTTCCATTCTTTTAAATTTGTCACCCGTCTGCATATATAGACTATAATGAATGTGAATAAAACAAAGCTTATGAAAAAAGTGATTACAGTTTAATGTATAATGCCTGGGATTCTTATAATAAATGTCCATTCTAATTCCTTGTTCATTGAAATAAACATTTAGAGTATGCCTTCACCCCGGCCTGAGTGTGGGCTGTCTATTTAGCCTGCTATGAGATAAACATCTCACCTACAGCAGCTAAAACACGTTCCAAAATTAGCGTCCCGAATCATGCAGGTTCAACTGACACATTCTGGTGGATTCAGTGGTCTTTTAAAATCTATTTTAGACTCTGTAGAATCCCAAGAAATCACCCGAGTGCTTTGTTTATTGAATCTTTTGGCTTTGTTATCTATTACCTGGGCTTTTGTAGGGCAGTAACATCTCATCTCTTTTTACAGCTTCCACAGCAACAAACATCAATGTTCTCTTCTCTTTTTTTATACACAGAGCATGTTCCAAGTCCTGAATATAAAACGTGTCCAGCATTTCACATTTTATCACATCATTTATTATTTTAACACATTATTGAATAGTTAACTGCAAGTTTTTCTTGTTCAATGTTGAAAATGATTACCAAAAAAAGAAAAAAAATTTAAGAGTTACAAAGGTTAAGTGACACCCCAGTCATTGAATCCCTCATGTTTTATGGATTACTCATTTACATTTTGTATTAATAAACTACCGTGTGCTCATAAACTGCATGAACAGTGATAATGGGATAATGTGGCTTCTTGCAGTAAGTCCATTCAACCCAGCTAACTGCTAATAGCAGAAATGGGAACATATACAGTAGCTGCTATGTAAGGGTAACACAGCTGGAAAAATCATTGCTAAGTAAAAGCACAAGATGTTACACAACCGTTCTCCAAAGGGAGACATACATATTTTTCCTTTTGACAATTAGCCTAAGAAATCCATATGTCCTTGTATTTCCTACATTTCCTCCAAAATCTACCAACACTGCATGTCTGACAATGAATTAGATAACATTCGACTAGCTAACAGAATTTGAATTAGATAACAGAAGCATTCAAGTTGCTGATATTACTGTTGTGAGACTGTTGCTCACACTAAACTGCAATCCTCAAGATTTGAATATATATGTTTATGTAAAAGCAAGCAGCATCAACAGTCATATCACGATTTACATTTACATGCCACACATTTTCAATGTAAGGTCCTGTTGTTGTGACACACCGGGCTTTAAAAAAAATCACGTGGCCAGACAACATGCAGTTATTTGTAGGTTGGATTTACTTTCAAACCCTGAATCTCAAAAATCATTCCCTTATTCATTGGTCGCTTAAAATGATTTCATATTAAATGAGTTATGAAATTGGATGGTGTGAACTGTTGAACCTATTATTTAAGTAAATGAAGCCGCTCTTTAAGAGCATTTCCAGACAGGTTAGCTTTAGCAGGAAGAGGTAAGCATTATATCTAATTATTGTTATTTAAAATTTTCCATTGCAGTGTAACCATATGCTGGTTTTAAATGGTTTTGGAATGAGAGAGAGAGAGAGAGAGAGAGAGAGAGAGTGCTTTGGTTTCTAAATGTGTTGCAGCTCCCAAGAGCCTCTGTCCTGACCTCCTAAATGACTCTGACTCTATGTTTACACAATGCCTGATGCACCACGCTGTCAGGCCTCAGCGAGAGTGAAGAGGGAATAGCAGTGATTCGGCCCCCATCCATCACTCTGCCGTGGCTGAGACATGCACTGCCATCTCTACACTGGCCCACACGCCGCTCCCACAACCCTGCTGCTTTTCTCCATTCCCCATTCAGCCTGCATTCTCTTTTCCTCTTCTCATTTCCTACCTTTCTTCCCTCATCTCCATCACTCTTCCTCTGCTTCTTTACCACATTGGTCTCTCCTCCCTTTCTCTTTCTACGGCTGTCATTCACCGAAGGTTTGAAAGGGTCAGTCACGGAGGCAGCTGAATGGAAAAACAGTCCAATGAGGGGAAATTCTTAGAAAATCTGAACCCCTGCTGCTATTGAGGTGTCAATGATTCTTACATTCGTCACATAAATGTAATAAAAATGTATATCTATTTTCTGTATGGATCACAATTCACAGATTTTTGTTTTCAGCAGACAAGTCCATCCATCTAAGTTGTTTTTAGAAGTAATGCTATTAGGCTGATCTGCTTGTTGGTAATTTAAGATGAACATTCCAGCTGAAACTACAAGAAGATCTATTACAAGTCAGGAATAAAATACTTTTGTATAGGAAAATAATCAACTACAGGGTGATGTGATGCTACTGCACCAAATTTTATTATTTTCCAATACTAGCACCACAGCAATTTGTGTGTGATTACATTTTTTTTTTTAATTAAATAAAGAATGGCACGTCATAATTTTATCAGTTTAGAGTTAAATTTAATGTTGTGGAATGACCACGAGATAAATTAGTTCCTGTTATCACTCACATTATAACAGTTATAAACAGTCGTTCTCTCACCAGCCTCTCTTTTCTTGTCATGTTAACATGAAACTGCAACACTCAAGTCCTACAGACTCTCCCGTTATGGAAAAATTACTGACTGTTACAAAGCCCTGACACTGGAGACTCCTTCCAGAAATGTTCAACAAATGTTTTCCCTACACATAAACAATTCTACTTTTTTTAAATAACACACTTTGTGTGTGTTTTTATTATTAGTTTTAGATTATGTGAGTGTCCACCATACAAAATTCCTGTGAAATAGCTCTAAAAACAATAACATAATAGACAAGCATATTAATATACACCTGTGATTTGTCTTGCAGCCAGAACTATTGTCAGAGCTGCTGTTATAGAAAATACAACCAAGAATTCAACAGTGTTGCAGTATTAGGGTTTTTAAGCCAGTCACTAGTCATGGAACACTTGCATAGCATCATGCTTTTTGACAGATAGCACAACGCTGTTTATCAGTAGTATCATCATAATACATATCAGGCACATGAAAATTGGTGGTACTAAAGAATTAAATCACCAGAACATTTTAAACATTATTATAAAATCAGATCTCCTTTGCCATCAGGGAGTTTCACTAAGTCGTTTTACTAGATTTACTACAAGGGATAGCACTTTATTTACACTACTGTAAGCTATTAGTATTAAACAATTATGAATAATTACAGGTACATGTAGTAACGTGTAAACTACCAGGTTTGCACAATGATAAAATTCAATAATTACGTATTACTAGTTTAATTGGTAAAAATGTCCTTCTCCCAAGTAATACTTCATGCCTACTTTGCACGTATGTACATAGTAAGTAATGTGAAAAACACCAGGCATATTTCAGCACTTAATGTTCATAACATGATATAATGATTCAACATTTACCTTAACTGAAGATAAATGGTTATTGATAATGCCATGTCCAAATACAGATCTTAACATGAAGTACTTTTTTTCCCAAATTACTTAGCATGTACTTACATTTCCAACTTACAAAGTATGACCAAATATTATTAGAATTAAATATTTATACATTAATATCTGCATAATTATTATATTGTAGCACCAAGTACTGGGGTATATAAGTTATTGTGTATTTTATAGCCAACATGCCAAGAACATACAAAGCAGTATTTGTAATTGGTAAGTTTTTACCTATTAATACTAAGTACTTAAAGTGCTACTTTACAATGAAAAGAAATATGCATTGGCAAAGAATCTACTTATGAAAGTAGCCATGCAAAGTTAGTGGTACTTAGTTAGTGGTGTTATTACTGTGCATGTGTTTCAACCTTCATGTTTAGTCTTGATTCTCGTTTCTTAGCACTTGTTTCTGGTCAGTTGGTATAAACTTAGTTATGTGTCTATAGTAACAATGCTGGTTATCTAATAGTATCTACCAGCTTGGTCTCATTTGTAACTTGCTGTGGATAAAGGCATCAAAAGAATAAATGTAAAATGTGTTTCGCGGATCTAATAAAGCTAATAAGTTTGGTGAAAAGTAAATGTAGCTAATAACAAATCTTTTACCTGGAATGATACTAGAATCTTCGCAGGTTAAAAAATAAATCAAGCGCAATCTCTTATCTAAAGTTGTATGCAAAACCTGGATAACATTTGAATTTTTAAAAATGTTGAAATTTAATATTAAGGGAAAAAAAGGGGGGTTTATTTATTTGCTTAAAAAGATGAAGCCCCATTGAGAATTACCTTGAGTGAAAGCAGAAATTAAGCACTACCACTCTCCTATGACTCACACAGATTATATGAATACATGCAGTGTATTTCAAATAGTCCCAGATCACTTGCTTGTCGTGTAAAGAAACCACATGCCCAATGACAACAGTGACCCTCTGCTAACCTCACCAACTTCCTGCTGTATGCTTCGAGCTCCAAAGCAGACGCTGCTGCTATTGACATACAGTAATCCATCTTATAGCTGGCATCAGTCCAGAAGATACTGTTGTAATTATTGGTGCTAAAGAGTAGCAACCTGAATGTACCTGTATTTCTGTGTGGTTGAAGAAATGATTATATGAGGCATTAATCTTTTTACAAACATTAATAAGTTACAGAATAAAATCAGTTCTAATGAAAGTAGCTCATAGGATATCATCACAGTCATGAAATTAATCATGAGCCAAAATTACATTCATAATCATCAAATCCTTTGTAGCTTCCCACATTCTCAAAAGAGATGAAAGCATGTTTTCTGGCTCAGTTGAGGTCTTTCATTTGTCTGCCATCTCTGATACAAGCACACAAAATACAAGTGAAAGCCACAGGGCTGCACTAACATGCTAAAGGAGCAGAAAATAGCAGAGCGATGTCATGGATGTCATGGCTTCTGCCAAGAACTCCAAGTGGCGTGAAATGTCAAGAGCTCTCTTACTGCTGCTGGTTATAATCAATGTTTTATGACATTTACAGATGCAAAAGATAGAAAAAAGCATTGCATTGCTTCACATGAATACTGCCTTCTGAATTAACCAGTCACACAAGCTCAATGATTAAACCCATGATTAATGCAACATCACCAAATAAAAACAAACCTCTACCTCCCACTAAAAGCCTGCTTTACATCTATTTACCATTACGTCACTGAAATTGAATAAATTCTTAGTGAATTATGAAAAATAACAAACTAAGCTTGTTTGTAGCTTCATTATATGAGAGTAATATTTCCATTGGGAAAAGGCTCAGTAAGTGATGGAGGAATGTAATTTGTCAAATAAAATGGATAACAGTGTTTTTTTTTTCTTTAATGTGCATCAGCAGTACGTGCATTTATGTTAAAGACAGTTTAATAGAAATCACTCAGTGTAAATTGACAGACTGTATTGCATGTTACATAAAAAGAAAAGCAAACAATTTTACTTTTTTAATTAGAACACACTGAATTGGATTTAATTATTTTGATTAGATCACAAAGAATTGAATTAGACCACAACAATCTTGAGAAAATTACATAAAAGTGTGAAGGTTTTGGAAACTATATGAAACAGTACATGTTTGACAACATTCTCTCTGAGCTTAAAGCGATAAAGTTGCTTAAAGTAATAAATTATTTAATATAATAAATGTTTTATATCCTGTCTAACTAAATAATCTATCTGCAGTGTAACACAATGATGATGACCTACACCATTTCTAGGTCACAACAAAGTAGATCTTTTACAGTAATAAGAAAAGAATCAGCCAAAGGACTCTTTTACAACATGCAGGAAGCCCCGTCAATGTATATGTGAGTGCCTGAGCCAGATTCTAAAGCTGAGCATTAAAGCTGAAGGCCTAAAGAAAGCTCCTTCTTTCACATGCTAATGTCTGCATTTCACGCACGTAGCCGTGGCGCAGACTCCGTGCTGCAGCTGTCTCCTGTTTTATCTGCTCTCTCAGTGGGTCCCTAATGAATATTTCTATGTCTGCATGTGTGCACAGGCCTGATAATCAGGTTAAGAAGCCCAGGACTTATCCGGGCCTCTAAAGCTCCATCATTACCAAGACGTGACCCAGCCCAGGTCTGCAGCCGGCTGCACGGGCATCAGCGCTGCTTTAAAAAGGCCACGACTGAGAAAGCAAACTGAATGAAGAGACAGGCACAGCTGCTCCTGAAGTTAGATCTGATTTGGTATCTTTGTAATATTTATTAACATAATTTATTCTTCATTAATGAGCTCTCTGATACAATGGAGAGCTTTGGTGCATTTTTCTCTACAAACTCCATACAAGTGTTTGAACATTGATATGATTAAAAAAAGGGGGGGGGGGGGGGGGGTAATGATTCAAATCCCAAAATCTCAAAATATATTACACATAATTGTCTATACTGACATGAAATAACACAGAGATACATTGTTAAGCAGCATTTCTTCTTCTACTAAATTATGCTTCATCAAGTGTTTTCATTGGATTTTTTTTTCATATACTGATCTCATCAGCAGTGGTTGCTGACTGAGTAAATCTTACTGGGCACAAGAGAGGTGAAAATCCCAAACAGGAGATAATGAGCAGTACAGCCTCGGTGAATAGCGCAGAATTAAATCTCTTAATCATTAGCACATTTGCGCAAGTTCTCAAATGTGTGTATTAGAGCTGGAGAAGACAATACTAGCATATTAAATTCACTTTTAAAAATGCTTATTGGGATCTAATCTCAAATGTAGGACATATGCAAGGTCAGAAAGGACAAGTTCGCATCTGGTAGTAAACTCTCTTGTTAATAACTAAACACTAAACAGACTCAACGGGTCCTTATAAGACCTTGGTCTTAAGTGCCTTCTGAAAGTAACTTCTAAAATAGGTCAGTGACTTGCTGTGTTATGTATGGACTGGCTAGTCACATTCAGGCTGTCTGGCTGTGCTGAGAGAGCTTTTCTTTTCCCTTTTGTGGATCGATATGTCCTCAGTGACTCATCGTCTGCACACCAAAGCGATTATGTCCCACAGAAACAGAAATACAGGTCTATCTACCAGTAGGCTACATGCCAGCAGGTGGGCAAATATTTAATGGGCATTGCTGAAAGACAGGAAGAAAGAGAACAAAAAGTATGAGACAGCAAATGGAGGGTGACTGAAAGTCTGCTGATTATAAAGTCTCCTGCTAACGTCTCCTGCTAAAAGGCACAATTCTTTCGGAACATATTTCAGTTATAAATATTCTATTCTATTCTATTCTATTCTATTCTATTCTATTCTATTTCTAATCACATGTACTGATTGATAACAGATTGTGAGTAAGATCTTAAGATCTATATGTGTGTGTATATATATATATATATATATATATATATATATATATATATATATATATATATATATATATATATACATATATATAAAACCCAACTTAATTATGCTATTGTCAGCTGCACACAGCTACATTATGTAGTAACAACATGTTTTTCTTCGACCTCATAAAGATAAGTTTGAACCAGTAACACTTTACTATCAGGTCCACAAATAAGCAATGTGTTAATACTTAACTAATGCTTTCATAATAATTAATTTATACATGCATTAATCCATAGTGTATCAGGAAATAATGAAGGATACACATGAACTGCATGAATATCAGTTGTGGAAAGAGTACAAAACACACTGACCTGAGTCAAAGTATTGCTACTGTAGTTATAATTCACTTGAATAAAAGTAAAAGTAGTGATCAAGAAAATTACTAAGTAAGAGTAATAAGTCATCTGGCAAAAAAATACATGTCTACCTGTCTACAGCTGATAAAACTAATCTGAACGTATGTTAATTAAACAAAAGAGTGATTCTGTAGTGAACACCACCTCTACTATCAACAGTATATAAATAAAGGTAAAATTAGCTGGCTAGCTAACCTAGACAAATACTGCTGGGGTTTCACTAGCTTGCTAGGTTCATTAGCTAGATATCTAGCTAGCTCATGTTAATTCGTCCATGTTTCTAGCTACATAGTCAGCTATCTAGCAAAGTATTTCCTTTACACAATATCCTGAGCATTACATTAGCAGCACTTAGATATATTTATCATAACAGGCAATCACTACCGAACATCAGAGTGACATCTTTCATACTGCAAATCCTCAAAAGATCTGGCTAGCTAGTCTAGCTCACTCAGCTAGCTAAAGGCTTATCTGCGCATGTTTCCGCAGGTTGGATGTTGAGCTGTGAAATACTGATATCTCCATAGGCTCTGGCTTACATTAAATTGCAGATCATTATCATTCCTTTGAAGCATTTAAAACTGAAGATGCCTGAAAAACTGGGCCAAGGATGGCCAAGATGGATCATCTGTCTCCACTGTCCCAGACACTGCTGCTGATGATTAAGCTGGGCCTGAAGTTTAGATTTTTGGCAGGAAACTACTTTATTTTGATTGCATTATTGCATTATTTAAAATTTGCACATATTGTCTTTTAGTTGGCTTACAGGGTTAAATGCAGTTCTTTTACTCTGTAATAGTGATCACAAATAATTGTAGTGAAGTTGAATAATTTATCTCTTTAAAAAGATAAAATGATTTATGATTTAATTATACTCCAAAAAGCTCTGTTATAGAGAACCATGGACTTAAGTAGTGTACCGAGTAACCATAGTTAGTTTCTTTACACCCCTATCTATTAATTATGAAAATATTAAACATTAACATCTTGTTATTAATTAATCTCAAACCTTAAATAGCATTAATAAAAAATTTTTACATTGCAGTTTTGTTAACAATGTAGGTTAAACAAAACTTTCATTTAAAAAAAAAGCTATTTATGTAACTTTGGACAGTTCTCAATACTGTAATGTTGCAAAGCCATGGCCAACAAGGTGCTCTGACATTACATGATTCGAAAAACATTTTGTCAGTGTGACGTTATAAAAATGTGTCTGATCATCTCACAGGAGGTTGATCCATTCAAACAATGGATCAGCAACAACTGTGGCATATGTTAATAAAATTAGTTAAGTATTGTCTACTACTTTTGAATAAATGTTTAACATTAAAAGCACTTGCCTAATATTGTGCAGGTCCCCCATGTGCCACTAAAACAGCTCTGACTCTTAGAGGCATGGACTCCTCAAGACCTCTGAAGGTGTGATGTGGTGTCTGGAACCAAGACATTAGCAGCAGGTCCTTTAAGTCCTGTAAGTTGCAAGGTGGGTCCTCCATGGATCGGACTTGTTTGTCCAGCACATCCCACAGATGCTCGATCGGATTGAGAGCTGGGGAATTTGAAGGCCAAGTCAAGACCTTGTCAACACTCTTTTTCATGTTCCTCAAACTGTTCCTGAATAATTTTTGCAGTGTGGTAGGGTGCAGAGCCACAGCCATTAGGGAATACCATTGCCATGAAGGGGGGTACTTGGTCTGTAACAATGGTTAGGCAGGTGGTGCATGCCAATGTAACATCCACAGGAATGCCAAGACCCAAGGCTTCTCAGCAGAACATTGCCCAGAGCATCACACTGCCTCCACCGGCTTGCCTTCTTCCCATAGTGTGTCCTGGTGCCATCTCTTCCCCAGGTAAGCGATGCACATGTACCAGGCTGTCCACCCGGCTATCCACCTTCTTCCACTGCTCCATGGTCCAGTTCTGATGCTCAGCCTTTACCATCAGTGAGCCTTGGGTGCCCATGACCCTGTCGCTGGTTCAATGGTTGTCCTTCCTTGGACCATTTTTGCTAGGTACTAACCGCTGCATACCAGGAACATCCCACAAGACCTGACAAATATATATTAGATTCAATGTTGTGTGGTTTGTCTAGTTAGCTGCACAAGTTCGACACAATGACTCAATGTGTCATTTCAGCTATAGCAAAACCAGACAGGGAAAGGAAGGGGGCTGGAGGTATGGGAGGCATTAGAGGTGGTGTTGAGCAAGCACCTAAAATCTCACCATTATGAAGCATTCATATTGCATCATTTAAATAAATAAAAATCTTGTTTTGTTGCCCATAGTCTGTGTGTGTGAGAGAGAGAGAGAGAGAGCAAGCACCGGTGGCACTTTAACTACTTCAACATATGCAATGCATTAAGAGTGAGAGTCCAACTGGACAGCAGAACTCAAAACCATAAAACACTTGGTGCTTTTTTGTCAGCAGGGACAAATGGAATAAAATGCCAGTTATTCAATATGTTTGTCTCTTTGTTAGGTTTTGTGAAATGCAAGCACCTGATGAACAGATATGATAGTTGAGGTTTTCTTCTCTTTCTCATAGTGTCTTGACTAAATATTTTAATTGACCCAAGTCAAAAACTGATATTTAAAAAATGGAGGTTGAACTTGCTAGCTGATTTTTTCCCCTGATTTTACGTTTCTATTACGCTTTATTCACTAACCATCATTACCATTTTTAGAGTGACTCAACCTGTGGTTAGACAAACTGGAGTGACAAACAAGCAAACAGGAGCATTCATGCTGCATATGATTCATGCTTCCGTTGTCTAATGAAGTACTGATTAATCTAATTACTGGCTATGCTAACTTAAAACACAGGCTTTAGAGGTTTCCTCTGGCGCTTCTCCGATGATTTTTTTTCTTCTCATGTGACACATAAAAGCTAGATGCAGGGTTAGGGTGGAGATAGGAGGAGTTTCTATATGGTTATTTGGAAATGTTGGTGGCTGCTGAATTAGATGTTTATGCAGGAAAGCACCTGTTCTTTGATAAAAATGGGACTGGTCCAAGTGCCTTTGTTATAGGATCACTTGATTGACAAGTGTGCTTTTTTTCCTAATGAACATCTTTCAGAACATCTAAAGCTGTAAGTAAACATTTCACATTCACTCACTACAATATTATCTCTATGTTTTACCAGTTGCAGGTGTAAGAACATGCATGTGGGTATGTATATGAACTCAGCTCCTTATGAACTACTGCACTTGTGACTATGCCCACATGGGTTTTTGGGTTGTAATGAGGGTGCTTAATCACAGTGTACCCATATGTTTCAAATTTGCTTTTCTGGAAGACAGAGGCATTCACAAGAAAGGCAACTTTCAGATTGTCCCAACTTTCAGCTCGTCCTGTATATATCCATCAACCATTTACAGCATTTACCCGACACCCTTATCAAGAGTACCTACCCATCGATAACATAACTTTAAAGGAAGCATTAAAACCTAAATATCAGCATTTTAAACCTAATATCATATAGATTATATCTATACATACACATATCTGTAGCCTATGTCTTATTATTAATATGTACATATGTACGTATGATTTCCTGTACTGTGCAAATAACAGAAAACCTGTTTACTTGAAACTGCTAAGAGCAGTTGTATAATTCTGTAAATAAACAAGTAAAATAAGGGACTTTATATCACAGCACTGATTGGTATAAATTGGTCAGATTCTGATTGGTCAGAAGACTTAAATTAAAGGTGAATTTTAAGTAAACATGTTTTCTGTTATTTTTTTCAGTACAAGGAAATGTGTTAATTCTCTTCTGCATTAAGCTCTATGGCATGCTTGTAGTAGACAGAGATTAGGTTTAAAAAAAAAAAGCTGGAGAAAAAAATTCTACACTTATACATTACCCTGTGAATTCCACTACTATATTTGGTCTTGCTATTGAGTAATGTTGAGTAATGTTAATGCCGAAAGTTAACCAAGCATAAGATTTTGGCCAATAGCACCATTTCTAGTCGAGAAGTAAACCTGTGTGTTTAGCATATCAGGTTATAAATAAATGTTGGTTGAGAATAATAGTCAAGTGGTAACTTGTTACAGCCACTGGGTTGAACATAATTTAGATTTTTAAATTTTTTTACATTAAACTCGTTAACAAAGTTAATGTCTTTTGGTTGCAGCAGTTTGATCAGGTGGTTTGATCATAACTAAGCTAATTGTTCTTCAACAAGTCTGAAGCTGAGGATTTTTAAAAACATTTCCTATAACCATTTGCCTATCCAATTATTTCCAAAATGGACACAATATTTGATTGTTGTTGTTCCTCTTTCGGTTGCTCCCGTTAGGGGTCGCCACCGCGGATCACTGGTCCGCGTATTTGATTTGGCACAGTTTTTACGCCAGATGCCCTTCCTGACGCAACCCTCCCCAATTTTTATTCGGGCTTGGGACCGGCACTGAGAGTGCACCGGACACAATAGTTGATTAATTTGATTAATTTAACCTTAAATTATTGTGTTCAGATTCTTATTTGTTACAAAGTTTAAACCTCAGCACAGGCTTCTAATGAAAGGAGTGTGGTGATGGGTGTGCACTAGCAGGCTCAGTGGAATATGCTGGCTTGCTCTTCATAGTGACGAGGCCTCCTGGCCATGCCTGTCAGCCTTGCTAATGGCTATTGTTGGGCTCCATGACCTGTGAGGCTCTTGTGAGCAGATGGAGGGTCTGACCCCCACCCAGCCTTAGTGCTGCTCCATCGCTCACTGCCCTCTACACCTCCGCCCATTCCCCTCCATCAGCTGCCCATCTCCCAAAGAAACAGCATGACAAAGCACAAGAGGGGAGAGATAGAGAGAGAGAGAGAGAGAGAGAGAGAGAGTAGAGCTGGAGGGAGCCACAATGCAAGCGTCACTGTGGAAACGTATGTGTACGGGGAGGAGGGTGTGTGTAAGAAGCCACAGCAGGGCACGCTCCCATGTGCACACAGGGGGCAAGGGGGCACACAGAGTGGGCATGATGTCAGCTGACTGGTAGATGACACACACACACACAGACACACACACACACACATGCACAGGCAAGTATCATCCATAGATACTGCACATGCTCACTACACTGCTGAAGCTAATGGAGTAAAACTCACATCTACACAGCAGGACACACACACACACACACACACACACACTTATTCACCACCGATACATCACCAATTCATTTGAAACAACCTTATGCCACCTCTATAGTACAAACACACACCTTGCGTCATGTGAGTCAGATGAGAGGAGCCATTCTGCAGGTCTCCATAAACAAGCATGTACTGGTGTGATATTGGGCCTATGGCTTCACTATGAGAGCACTATATTCAGAAAAAAGAGAGTGATATGGCTGGATGGGGCTTGATAGAGATGACCTCGGGCCCCATCTCCTTTCTCCCCCTCCTCTGCCTCCTTCTGGAAGCTCGCCATCTGCCACAGCTGCTGCTTGCCTCAACCGCCACTCTAATTGACAATGAACCCAAAGGCGCGGCGATAATTGTGGCTGGCCGTTTTGGCAACTTCAGCGGGTTTCAATTCCTCCCTTTCAGGATTCATCAAGCCCCATCTGCTCCTCTCTCCATGTCTAGCATCTGCCCCTCTACCCCTCATTCTCAGACCCCCTCCCTCCTCTATTTCTCTTTCTCTTTTTCTGCACTTCTCTCTCCCTCTCTCTCTCTCCTCCTCCTCCTTTTCTCCCTCGGGCCAGGCCAAGCTTTTGTAAGGAGGCTGCTTATTAGAGAGTGGTCGCTAACCCGAGAGGTTAACCACACCCAGTAGAGTGGGGACTTGGTGGGGGCAAGCCATGTTTGTACGATTGAGAGACAGAAAAAGGACGCCTTGTGGTTTTCTCTTGTGCTGTCTCTCCCTCGCTCACTCCCTAGGCCCCTCCTCACCCACCTCCTTTTCTTAACTCGGAGCAAAAGAAAAGTGTCGTGTGTCAGAGAGCATGGGTAGGGGTGTGTGTGTGTGTGTGCGTGTGTAAATACTTATTTAGCCTTTTCTTCTATCTTGATTTATTTCCTTGCCTTTTTTTTGGTGTTAAATAGATTTTTGGCATCATAACCAGGTGCGTTTCTGCTTTACACATATAATAAAATCTCTTTGCAAATCTGTCATTGTATGAAAAAAAACAATATTTTCTTCTTTTGTCAGATCTGCTTATTCACATAACATAATAATCAGTGTTTTACATTGTGACAACTCAAGATTTTTCAATTACCTCATAATTTTGTTTTCTTTTCCTAAATACATGATTGCAATAACAGTTAACAGTTTTCAAAAAGCACTCTTCATATACTGTATTTTGGGATCCTAAATGAACATGAGCTGCCCTTGAACTCTTCATCCTATTAAATTAGTTCAGGAAGCAGCTGGCTACACCTCTCCCCATCCAATCAAATGATTCCTGAATCCTTTAGTCAAAGGTGTTTACTGAGAATTTTAAAAATTACTATACGGTGTGACATAATGTCCCACAATGATATGTTACAAAATGTAAAGTATAAATCCTGAAATCCTTTAAACCTTGCATGTTCCTCTGTGATTAATGCTGCTTCTGTGTCTCTGTTACTCCTGTAGCCCGGGGGTGGCGCTCTGCTCTGGACGTCTCCATGCCTGAGTGCAGAGCTGGCACATGTACAGCGGCAGACGGCCAAGAGTGGGCTGTGCCAACACCACGCTCAGAGCCAGTGCCAGCTGAGAACCAGACTTCTGTCACCCAGAACGTAACTGCAGCCTGTGCTCCTTTTTCTCCTTTCAGACAGACTTATTAACTATTGCTGATTTGTTCTGAAGTAACAATGTCTTTTTCAGAGTGTTTTGGTTGGTTTCACCTTTTTCTTATGAACCAGAAAAATATGACTTTCTAAAAAGGAACACATAAAGTAGCTGTAATGTCATGTGCTTTTACGGTAGGAACTGTATCTTACAGGGCTGACCACTTTCACTACATTCTTTCACTACATTCGCATTGCAAGCTTTATTTCACAATTCAGTTTTTTTTTTTTTTTTGGCAGGTAAGATCTGCCTATCATGACATTTGACATCTGTAGCCACATGTGACCCATATCTGTTTTTACCTGTCTGGAAAAATGGCCTGAATGCTTGGACAATTATTTCAATACACTGTTCAGTTTCAGTAGGTTCCTTCTAGTTTTGCTTGAACAAGTCCCCCAAATATCAAGTAAATCACCAATTTCCCCATCCTTCCACTGTCCACCATTGTATTTTGTCCACCACCGTATTTTACCATGCTCTCGACAATGGATGCTGATGAAAACAGTGATATGCACATGTTTGTTGGGCAAAAGTCACATGAATTCTGACCATTCTCATTGATGTCTCATTGCAGAAATGTATCTGAGCTAAGACCACATAGGAAAGTGGCTCAGGTCTGATTTGAAAAGATTCGATTTTTATGTCCAATAAAAACATCAGATCTGTGTCAAATTAAGGCAGAAAATCAGATTTGTGTCACTCTAACCTGGTGATGTGGATGTAATTGTTCTCACAAACATAGTACATTCTTTGTTAAATTTGTTACAGTGACAATTTTCTGTGTTTCCATTTTGTCTGACATCTGACAGATACACCAGATCAGACCAGTAACCCCAAAAAGGTCAGTGTCCCAGCCCTGATTTGCAACTATCCAGTTAAACAACCTCATAATATCCAAAAGCCTCTGATGCAACTTTTCAGTTCCCCTGTTCTCTCATTTTCCTCCACGTTGCCCTCAGCTAGCTAAAATAACTCTTAGGTTCATGGCAAGTCTGTTCCATAGCTGTAAGTCCAAAAGTTTTTCCCTTATTTAGAATGATGAAAGCATATGTTCTCTCTTCCCAGTGATTTTACAAATAGAAAATGCAAAGTGGCTTCATGCACAGTCATGAAACTGGTGAGGCGAATGTTCAATGATTAAGCGCTTCCATTTGGTTTCTTGTCTGCCATGACGTGCTGTGGATGAATTTTTAGCACACAGTGGGTTCAGTGTGACCAATTAATGAAGGCTTGTGATGCCAGGGCTTTTTTCGACAGTGTGCCGGAGAGTTTTTATTTGTCATGCCTGCATAAATAATGGGAACATCGCATTTGACAACTAGCTCAGTGCCAAAATACACTCATACATAGTAAATTATACTTCTGCAAGATTGCCCCTCAATGCCTAAACCTTGAACCTCACAAATCACACTGTTTTAGCAGTTATATAGTATAAGATACAGTGTGCCATATACAAAACACTACATAAAACACTGCAGCTGGACATACATGTCAGGCCAAAACACATACTCACACTCATACATAAGCACAGAAACACAGACACTCGCGCAAACATTTCATTATGTCAGAGCAGCTGTAGAACACACGTAATTATTCTGGTTGGAGAACCCTGCTGTTTTATACGTGTCGTATAAGTCATGTGTAGCATGTTGAATATGGGCACAGACCAAATTAGTAATATTTCACAGAAATATAGTCAGAATCATCCAAGCTTTTGCCCCAGATATTTGCTGGTGATTTTGGTCATTGAACCATTGCCCATTCATTGCTCCCATGGTTCCCAAGGTAAAGAAAAAAAAAAAAAAAAAAGGAAAATCTCAGTAGTCATCAATCACCACACTTCCAGAGAGGCCCAATATGAGGACATTAATGTGGAAGCAGCCCCCTCAACCTTCACCCATGACCCCAACACTGCCAGCAGGGAGATGGAGGAATAGATGGAGGTGTATGGGATCAGAGCCTGTCACTGAGTCTCTCTCTATCCGTCCTCAGGGAGCAGAACATTTGCATGAGCACTGCCTGTTCTCTGTGACAGAGGTGTCAGACCTATAGGGCCTACACAAACCCACTTAGTTATTTCCAATACACCAGCAAATTTGGGTAATTTTGTCACATATATGCTTTTTGGGTTTCACACAGATTTTATTTTGCCTTAAATTATATTACTTAATGAACTTTTTATTTAGTATTAATAAATCAATTCTAATTTTGTGTATACATTAGCATTTAAAGGAGAAATTAAAATGCAAAATTGTCATTAAAGGTGCAATAGTCAATTTTTTTTAATTCTTACATTTACAAATAACCTGGAAGCATGTAGAAGTCGATTTAAAAATAATTGTTTAGGACACGGCCTCAGCAAAATTATGTAGTTAAGAACACCGTTTGGAAAACTGCCTTATGGTCCAGAGTGCATTATGGTTCAACTAGAGTTATCATGCTAACCCTGGATGAACTGTATGAGCCAGGTCCTGGGGGGAAGATTTGTGTACATGGGCAGGAAAGGGGACAGGCTCAAGGAGTAAAAAAAAAAATTCAAATATTCTCGAACCCACCTACTTAATCTAATCTTGACTAATTTTAACAAATCTTGTCTAATGCTCCTTTAAGAATAAAAGAATAACAGCCTGCATTAAAATTTAGACATCAGGCTTTAATTAAAAAAACACATACATATAAAAACCAATTAAAATAATTGTCCAAATGATATTTTTTATTATTAAATGTTATTTGTTTGTTTTCTATTCATTATTCTTATACTTCTTAGTCAAAACCTTCACCCAGTGTGACAAGCTAAAAAAAAAACTCTTAACCTTTTTTTCCCTAACCAAATGCTATTTATTTATTTATTTATTTAATTACCTTTTTTTTTTTTGCCATTTCACTACTACAACCCCCCTTTTTTTGGTCTTCATCACAGAGATGGCATGTCAGAACCTTAATTTGCACCTCCAAAATATTCTATCAGAGCCAAGGGAAATGTCTTTTGCAAATTCTACAGAGGGTCCAAAATAAAATGTGCTGCTAATTATGGGGAAATATGCAGCAGCCAAGCACCCAGGGTCCTCCTCCTCTAGGAATGGATTCAGACAGCCAAATCCATCACCGGCACCTCTGGTTAACTCGCCACCATTACAGCCCTAACGTTCTGCTCGGGAACTGTCACTGCCAATTGTGTAGCCCTCAGTCAACCAGAGCAGCTCATTTAACCAAGCATTTTTATTTTAATTTGAGCAGGGCTGTGTATTTGATTGAATATCTAGATGGCTGTTTTTCTTCTCATTGTGCCTTGTTGTTTAGGTCTGACAATTACATGGAGCCACACAGGAAGCCATCTGCCAGAGGATGTTATGGAACAGTTGAACGCAAATACACAGACAGGAGCAGATACATTCAGAGCAGTGATGTTGTGCTAATTGCTGTTCACAGCTAAGCATCCTAAATCCAGATGCAAGGCAGGCTGAAATTGTAATTTTTCCTTTTAGTTAAACTATATATATATATTCGCATTATATATCAGAAGAAAGTATAAATTTTAAATGTAGAATTGTGCATTTTGTATCACTATGGCCTCCTGTTTGGATCTGTACTGTAGATACGAATAATTTTAAAAAGGTTTAAAATCTTAAACCTTCAGTGCATATGATTTTGTTATACATAGATATGTGGCCATTCCAAAATCATGGGCATTAACAGTTTTAGTCCCTCTTTGCTGTAGCCTCCACTCGTCTGGGAAATGGCTTTCCACTAGATTTTGGAGCGTTGCTGTGGGGATTTTTGTTCATTCAGCCACAAGAGCATTAGTGAGGTCAGGCACTGATGTCAGGTGAGGAGGCCTGGGGTGCAGTCTGTGTTCCAGTTCATCCCAAAGGTGTTCAGTGGGGTTGAGGCCAGGACTCTGTGCAGGCCACTTGAGTTTTTTATGGACACTTCCCACTCCCGTTAGGATAGAAATGTTTCATCATAGGATAAAGATGATCAGTCAGAAGAACTTTGTATTGATTTGTAGTGACTCTTCCCTCTAAGGGGAAGAGTGGATCCAAATCATGCCAGCAAAATGTCCCTACAGTGTGGGACTCCCAAGTGGAGCAACAGAAAAGTGTTTGCCCTGTTTCTGATGGCCAATTGAAGTTCAAATCTCAGTGATGCCACAGCCATCCATGGGAGCAAAACTAGCCATGTACTTGGCAAAACTGGTCAATTGTGGGAGTCTGTGATCTCATGTATGTGAAATAGGGCAGATAGTGCTTTCCTCCACGTGTGTTATGGTGCCCTGTGACACAGCATGAGCAGCAGGTCGAAAAGATCTGGATGGCTGGCTTCACACATCTAGGAACCATGTGTTAGCCCCCACCCTCTCTGGTTTGTAGCTGTGGTATCATGGGGAGAGCTGACTGATGGGTTGGGATTGGCAGATGACCACATTGGGAAGAAAATGGGAATGAATGAATGAATGAATGAATGAATAGTTCCCTATTTCTAGCTAGTCAATGTTAGCTAATTAAGCACTTATTGAGATGGTGAGAGGTTTTACTATTTTACCTAGTACTCAGTAACTGTGCCAGTCACATTGATATAGTATTGAATATAGAAGCGTTTATTAAAACTCTTCTATAATAGACATTTCTATAATCAGTACTATGTCAGTACACTGTTGGGGTCTTTACATTCAGGCATACCCACATGCAAGCTGTTCTACCAATAGCAGTTTCCTACAGGCTTTAAATCCTTAAATCCTTAAATCCCCAAAACACCTCCAAAATAACCCCAAAATAACCAGAACAGATATTATTATTGTTCAAAGGAGAGTCATAATTAGATTCTTTAAAAAATTAAAAAATAAATAAATAAATAAATTATTAATAGTCAGGTGACTGAGCCAATTTCTGAGCCAGAATTTCATGAAAGACTATGAGACTTACTTACTAGTTGATCTTCTACATATAATAATTGTAATCCACTTTCCTAACTCCCATATTTATTCCAGAAATTACTTTTCATGCATTCAAATAAATTGTACCCCAAAGTATGCAAAACATATAGGCTTTCTCTATTATTTCAGAGGACCAGCCACATCTCCACATGCTCCGTGTCCGTCATGCTCCATTAAAGTTTGCCTGTTTTGCATAAAATGGCTACTACATATATATATATATATATATATATATATATATATATATATATATATATATATATATATATATATATATATATATGAACCTTTTTTCTTGCCTAAACACTATATACAAATCATAATTACATCACGTGGAGGCCCAGAATGTCTTTTTTTTTATTTTTAAACATCAGATTTGAAATGACTTTGATGATTAATGGAAAGGAGTTACAATCCCCAAGAAAATCTACTCAGAGGCTGAATTAACCCACCTAATTTTACATTAAGCTGCGCTCCGTAGGTCATGCAGACAGGATAAAATGAAAAGGCTGCAGGACTAGTTTCGGGGTGTCACTACATCATGTGCTGTCAGACAGCCTCTAGCGTCTAATTACGGAGCGTCTTTTTGTCTTTGTGTTATAGAACATTTCGTGCCTGTACTCAGCTCCTCTGCTTCATCCCTTGTCATTAAAGACACAACACAATGGAGGCTTTTCACCAAGAAGCAGCACAGTGCCATTGTTCACTTTGCATTGATACACTGGGTTAATTTAGACACAGCGGAGGAAGTATGAGCCCACTGTAAACAATTTAGTACAGTACACTGAAGCATATTACAACAATTACAGTCATTAAGCGCATGCTGAGTGATCAGCATCGGATGTGTGAAACAGACTTTTGTCCTGTTCATACTGACCTTTCATACTGAAGTTGTCCTCTTATATGGTTGTGTCTCAGAGTGCAGTGTAATTAGATGTGGTTTTACCTAAATAATAGTCTGAGAGAGTAGAAATCACAGCTGTCTGCATGCACATGAGGTCAGAAAATAGGTCACACATACAGTATAGGCACCTTATACTGTAAATAGGCATATTTATGCCTTTACCAACATTCTGACGCTGGAAATTGCTTCCTATATATTTATATGCTAATGCACTGATATAGATTGTGATATATTAGTGAAAAGAACCTCAGGAATAGTGAATAGTAGAGTGAAGAGTAGAGTAAAAATGTTGCTCACGGAGATAATCATACACGTACATGTCTCAAGATGATGTATATCATGATTATAAGACATCATGATTGCCAAATTGACAAGATATTCTTTCAGGGTCTGTTTAGTACAGTTCAGTTCTCCCACGTAGGCAACCCAGGTAAAGTCATGCACCATTTGGAGAACAGACAAGACACTCACCCTGCATCTTTCTCATGGAAATATGCCATCTGTACATGTATCCACATACAAACACATACACGTGTTTCATTGCCCATGTCCAAACACATCCATATACATACACATGAGCATAGGCTATGCAGACACACACACAGACACAGACACACATCCAGAGAACGGCTGATTTGATTAACTCCCAAGCCTCCATTATTATGTTAGGTAGGTGGTGTAGAATTTCAATGATAATCCATAATGCATGACCTGTTCTGTTGCCGTGGCAACATAAATTCAAGGTTACCAGCTTTGCAGGAGCGTAACTGGGTGCTCAGAGGAAACGCTGCTCAAAATTCTGCTCATGGAGGAGGAGCATCAATCAAACTGTCGTAGATTGCAAAGTACTCATAATCAGATGGAATACCTCAGAGAGAGAGAGAGAGAGAGAGAGAGAGAGAGAGAGAGGGGCAATAACATAGGACAACTTACAAAAAAAAACCCACTACCGTGAGCTACTTGCATTAACTCTGTCTCATACACAGACTGAGCTCTGAAATAGAGCTGGTCAATTTGAGCTAATATCTCCGTTTTTTGTGCAGTTCCAGGTGACTTGCTCTCATTTCATTTGTTGTTATCTTGCTTGGGCAGGCTGAGATGTGACCTGAGCCTTCTGCTGCCATGGGCTTTGGGGGGCTGGGGAGGAACAATGGAAATCAATTCTCACCAGAGACCCGACGCTCTGCTGCCACCCACAGCCCCCTGCTGAGAGAGAGGGAGTGAGAGAGTTGCAATCTCTCTGCTCTTTGGGCCATGACTGCTTACTTTCGTTTCAGCAACTCCGTGCAAATCCAGCTCAAGCTCACGCTCACCCCCTGCGCCCTGTAAGTGGCTGCCTCGACGAAGTTCAAAAAGGAAATTGAATGAAATAATTCAATACATTTTTATACATCTTATATGAAGCTTGATACCAGTGAATACTTTATCAGGAACATATACATTCACTCAGCGATTTAGCTGTTCTGCAAACAAATGGTAGAGAATTAAACTGGCTTAATGGACTGGATTGAAGCTCCTGATCCTTCCTAACACACACACACACACACATCTGTCTGGGCTGGTCACTGGTCATTCAGAAAAGTTGGCCTTCCTCCCAGGGCTCAGAATGTGTTCTTGAGGAGGCTTTTGTTCTGTCTTTTCTTTTGTCGTCCTCTGACATATCAGGTTTTCTTTCAGTCTGCCCGAATAGCAGAGGACTGGAGGCCTGTGAGGGTGGCAGGGCCATGCACACTGATCCTTACACACACAGCTGTGTGTTCTTGGATTAGCCTGATCCTGGACAGGCCAGAATCCTTCTTGTCTCATCCTTCATACTTGCCAGACTTGTTGAAAACTGTGATATGAGAGTAAATGGTCAACGGTCAATGCTCCTTGTGAACTGGTCCGCTAGTTTTAAGCCTTTGTGTCTGTCTGAAAATTTATTCTGTGGACATCTGCCATGAACAAAATGTGCTATGTGTCCTAATTTTGTATTCATAAGGTTTTAAGTCCACGGTTATCAGTCATCTAGTTTTTTGATGATGCATTGCGCAGGCTTGATGATGTCTTCATGGTCTGTGACACATATATTTTCTCAACACCCAAGCCAGAGGTGGTGCAGGTTATTTCTCTCTATAAACATTAACTGCATAAGAATGAATAAGACTTGCATTTCCTGGTCCAGAGTAGATAAGCCAAGAAAAATTGCAGCAGCACTGTGAGAGTCCATTTGCATGACGTGCAGTGGAAATGGCCTCAACATCACAGGAAGAGCAAACAAGAACAGCCTATGATCGTATCTTCAGTAAAAAACAGTTTCAAATCAAATGCGAGAGCCCACTATGGATTTTAAATAGAGCGCCACAGCCAGGGTCTAAGAATCTTATTCTGATACAATCTCTGATATGGGGATTTTATTAGGCTGTAGGTGTTCTTTTATTCCCCTGGTGGTATAAAGATGAATAGTCAGTAAAGGTTCAGTCTTTTTTTTTTTTTTTTTTGTCAGTTCATGTTTGTGAAATCCAATATGTGTTTGGACTTTACAGCTTGGTTTATAGAGAGCCACTCTTAATTTCTGGCCAAGTTTCTAAATATGGTTGGTGCTAATTACATTAGGAAGGACACATTAGGAAAAAGGTTTATGTTGGTTTTCACACTGACCACACGGCTACTTTGGCAATGTTTCATGCTGCTTTCTAAATATCTGTGACTAATGTGTGGGAGAGATTACTGCTGGAATCAAGAATTAATTACATGAAATGCCTGAGGACATATTTGCAATCACAAACACACATAAATACAGTAATAAAGATAAAATCTGACTGTCTCTTAAATCATCACCTAACCTAAACTAATAAAGCACCATCTGACAGAAATTATTTCAGGTTATTGAACCTTGTCTGTGGTGCTTTGGAATCCATAGTGTGAATTGTGAATTTAATATTGTGAATTTAATTAGACACTGTGTTTTAAGATATGATTGGCCTGATTTATTTTCTTTTTCTTCCACTTTTCTACTGCAGCTTATGCAAATGACCTCTCCTGGTGCTTCTAAATCATATCTGCCATCAGTTGATTGATTTATTTTATTTATTATTATTTATCTTTTACCTTTTTTTAACCTTTCTCCACTCTACTTGAGGAATCTAACAATATCATGATCACAAAAACCAACATGGTCATTCTATCACAAATTCAAAAAAGTAGTGTGAAATGAAAGAAATGGTTAAAGTGAGGGCATTTTAGCTTTCTTTTGATTTCATTCATATAAAATCTAGTGAACTCTCCCTCACTCATTAGACTTTATGTATTTTGTGTGGGATCAGGTTTTTGCTGTTGAATATGCTGTTAAATATATCCAATTAAATTCCATCAAGCTATAGTCCCCTAGATTCTAGATCCCCGAGAACAGTGTTCATTTTGTTGATAAAAATGAATGTGAAAAAAGTTACTCAATTAACTTTTTTCATGAACAACAGCAAAATAATGACTAAACAAAAAAAATTATCCTTGTACAAAAATCTATGACAACAGCATGTAAACCCATCTTTCTGCAAACAAATATAGGTGATTGTAGAGGAAGACCACACAGAAACTCAGATATAACTGTACAGGTTTTGAGATATGGGTACTCACACGCCACTGGATAAAATGCTTGAAGGTGCTTAGGCTAAAATGGCTCCCTATTTGCCAAACAGTGCCACTGTAGTCACATGCTCACTGCTAGATACACTAATGACCTATAGCTACATTAAGATATGAGATTAAAGTAAAAATGATCAACTAAATAAAATTTTGCAGAAACTCTTGACAAAAGATTAGCTGTCAAAATGTGAAATGAAAACCACATTAAAATGTCATACACATATGATCTTTCTTAGAACCCAGGATTGGACTGGATCTCTGTGAGAACCCATGAATGGATGCAATCTCTGTCAGAACACGTGAATGGACGGGTTCTCTGTCAGAACACGTGAATGGACGGGTTCTCTGTCAGAACAGGTGAATGGACGGGTTCACTGTCAGAACACGTGAATGGACGGGTTCACTGTCAGAACACATGACTGGATGAGTTCAGTGCTGCAGCGAGATTAATGGTACAAGCCTGAGCCGACACTAGGCCTGTTCTCTGTATGTCTACTCTACAACATTCTGCCTTTGATCACTCAGCTGGCATCGGGCCTGGTTTACCCTGTCTGCTTCATGAGATATGATTAAGTACTTTCAGAATAAATTGAATATGTTTGTGGTACATCACAGGGAGCATGTACAAGTGTGTCCATAAATGAGTGTGTGTGCAGTACACCAGGTTTGAAAAATGTTAGTTTGTGTACATCTTATCTGTCACTCACAGGCCTTGGTTCTATCAAAGTATCTAAGCGGTGAGGAGAGGCAGTGATAGCTATTGATTTTATTAGTGCCAACCTGATTTCCTCAGGGTTATTTCCTTCCTGTCAAAATAAACCAGAAAGCTTTCAGGAGAGAAGGTGACCTAAAACAGCCAGCCAGAGTGTGTCCATGATCCACGCAACTTGTGGTCCACACCTGAACTGAATATTCCAAATGAAACCTGGCCCACAACACACACACACACACACACACACACACCACTAATCTGCAGTGTGTTCCTCTTATACCAGTGCAATTTGCCAACAATTCATTTTTTTTAATTAATTATAGAATGACACATTGTACGTTTTGTGGAACATCTACGAAACAAGTTAATTCTTGTAGTCACATGTGCTATAGCAACTATAAACAGTCATTCCCTCACCAACTGCCTTTTCTCACTTTCTGAGTCAATAAGACAAAAAAGTTGCAGCTTGTCATGTTACTGAGAAACAGAAAAGTGCCAAGACATCTGTCCTGAAAAGTGCTCACCTGAGATTTCTTTCATAAATATGAAATAAACACTGCTTAAAGAAAACTTCAACAATTATATATTTTCTTTCATGTAAAGTAAACACATGTGTTTTAACTCATTTATAATTAGTCTTGGATTAAGTCCCTGTAAAATACAAGCTAAGTGACTTACAAAAGCTTTGTGACTTACAGACGATTTCAGCGATCATAATTACTGTGCACATTCTTGGTATAGAAACAATAAAGTATTAGAACGAGTGTATTCATTTAAACTTGTGATTTGCCTTGCAACTGGAACTATTGTCAGAGCCGTGCTGTTAAAGGAAAATATTCAACACCAATCAGAATCGGGAATTCAACAGTGCTGTGTATAATAACTGGTATAATAACTTAATTTATCATCATTTATCATCTTCAGTAACCAGGGTCGCAGGGAATCCAGAGCCTATCCTAAGAAGATTGGCTGCATGGCAGGAGAATGCACACACACATTCACATATAGGGGCAATTTAGTGGAGCCAGTTCACATGTTTTTGGCAGGTGGGAGGAAACCGGAGAACCCGGAAACCCACACAGACACGGAGAGCATGAGAAACAGTAACCCAAGTTCAGGATCGAGCTGTAGCTGTGAAACGCTAATGCTACCTGCTGCACCACTGTGCTACCCCAGTATAATAACTCAATTTTTAATTTCTAAAGACGTTCAATATTGAAATGCTTTTTAATTTTATACTGCCACAGACAGAACAGATGTAGCACTACTTTATGTGTGTAAACCTCAGAAAGTGAAAACTATCACTTTCTAAAATCCAGCTGTTTTTTTTCCCCACAGATTTCTTGAATAATGACCTTAATCTGATTTAAGACTGTTTCTTTAAATCTCTAAAGAGCACAGTTATTAGTGTCTCACTCATATAACTTAAAGGCTCAACCTGCTGTTTCCATGACCACCTGAAAAATCTGATAACTGTCAAAATCTGCTAATGATCATCTTATTAGTGAGCATGGAAACACACTGATGGCTATGCTCCTGCATTGGTGTGTTGCACCATGATCCTTAAGAAGCATTTTGTTCCTCTGTGTATGAGTATATGGATGAGATCGAAAAAAACACCTGACTTTTTAAAATTATTAAAAATTCAATAAAACCCATCACCCCTCTTCATGCAGAGGCTAACAACACCGTTCCTGCTCTGGTATTTCTAGGATTGCCCCCTATGTGGAAAGATTTTCTATGCAGGGGTTCAACTGGGATTTAGGAGCTAGGGGAACTTCGATTTCATAGGTGCCAACAACATGGTAACATTGCCATTAATGTATTATTATCTAGTATTCTCAACACCGATTTCATGAATGTGTGATTAAAGCAAGTTTTAATATACCTGTTTCTGGCTTTTTACAACTGATCGGTCAAATTTAAAGTTGCAGGGTTTTTGTCCATTTTGACATTTGCATATCATCATGATTACGCCAGTGTGTCAATATAGATTTACAACACACTCTCCCTTGTGCTCTGCTTCAGTTTAACCCCCGGTTCTAGGTAAGGGCTGCAGTTTAAATTTTAGTTTTTATTTTTCACTCTAACTAGATATTAGTTTTGGTTTGGTGTGTCTTTTGCCTGTAGAACATTCCTCCTATCTCCTTTCTTTTCTTTGCCCTCTCTATTATTTCAGATGAGTAATGAAGACAGTGCTATTTTATCTGCACACTGAATGCTGTTTGCATTTCTTATTGCCAGGCAGATAAGTAAATCCCAAGGCAAAGCTTTGGCCTTTGGTGCTATCATTCAAGTCAACCTTTTCAGCACTTATCTTTGCTGCCCCCAACCTGAGCCCCACTCACACCCCTTAGATTCGAAATGAAGCACCCACCGTGTTTAAGTCTCTTTTTGTATGCACAGCCATTATTGAGTTGATAAGATAGCATCTCTCCAGTGGGGGGTTTGGTGGAGGCCAGGGGTGAAATGGATGGCCCATTCCCTGAGTGTTTTGCAAATGAATGCACCCCGGAAGGCCTCCAGGACAGCCTAGACTAATTCATAAAGCCTCCACCCCCATCCTTCACTGCCTCGTCCATGCAGGCCAGCATATTATACTCATATATTGGCAGTCATTAGTATTACTAAGCACAGTTCTACCAGTTCCTATTATTTTTTGAGTTCCAGTTGAACACCTGCAGTTTAATAAGTTAGAGTCTGGCAGTGCTGTCTGTGTCTCCAGTGGTGCTTGGTAAATAAAATGTATTTGTGCCACATAGTTCTTACTTTAATAGATTAAAGAAATGTTTCTGGCAGTTATGCTGACCTACCCAGAGTGTAGACTCATTTCAATTTTGTTTCGCCCAAAACACCTGAAGTAAATCAAATTACACAGCCAAAGAGTTCAACAGCAGCATCTCACTTGAGGCCTGGAAAACACTCTAAGCCCAAGAAGCCAGAGTCCAGAGCTTTAACGAAGCAGAAATTCAGCCTGGGGGAACATCCAGCTGTTGATGGTGGATGCATTCTGATAGATGGAGTGTGGAAATGGAGAAAGGAGAATGGTCAAGACATGCCTCCCCCCCTCTCCTTTTCTCAGCTACTGTAGCAGATGGCTGGCCTCAGGTGTGGACGCATGCAAAACTCTCTCTCTCTCCCTCAACAAACATGTTACTTCAGCTGCTTCTTCCAGCCAGTGACGAAAACATTTCAATGACCTCAGAAAATAATTTACATTACACTACACTGGATATAAACACACATGGGAGGTACTGTGGTGATGTTTTTTGATAATGACTCCCAGTCTTATTAGTTTAAACATTCATGTAACAGGCATTAAAATTGGTGTAAGTTCATAACTTTGCTCCATTTAGTAAAAGTTTATGTGTTAATTAATGACTGGCAGACTTGTGGAAGGTCAAAGTAGAAAGCCAGGAGTATTAACTTTCTTTCAGGCTCTCCACTGAGAAACCAAATCACCTACAAGGCCTCAACCTCACCTTCCTCACATCCCCTTCTTTATGGCTCTTGTGCACAGTAATAAGCCAGAGGCATCAAAGGCCTGGTGCTTAACAGATTTTAATGTTCCTTTAACAACTTTTAAAAGGTTTTTAATGTCTTTTAAAAGGTTGGTTGAAGATGTATCAGACATTTCTGGGCTAATTTTCACTGAGAACAGGTTGTTTTGTTTAGCGAATGCTACAATAGTACGGATATGGTATGAGTCTCTCTCTCTCTCTCTCTCTCTCTCTCTGTCCTTGAAGAACACATGCTCCTTGATGTAAAGATGTGCAAGTATATTATGGCCACGCTCTCACAGAAAGCCACCATAGAGACAGTCTTGGTGATGACATATATATGTTCAGTACTGAAGACGTGCTGACAGATCCTGTGGTTGCATGGAAATAAGACATAAGGGCTCTGAGGATGAAGCAAGTCCATCACAAATTACTTACACATTCTGTAATGATGGCGTAGGTGTGTGATTATCGCTGTTGAAACCTTTTCAAACAAGCTATTTTTCCTGGAGGCCTATTAACAGCTATATACACTGTAATATTCTGCCCACATACACACAAGCTTCAATTCCAGCTGACCTAAGACCTGCTGTGGCTGAATTTGATCCAATATCCGATATCACTCTGGAAATTAGCAAAGTGGTTTTGACATGTTTATAACTATCCATAGGTGGGAAGAACAAAGTAAAATTACTGTATTCCTGTACTTAAGTCTGTTTTTTTAAGTATTTGTACTTTACTTGATTTTTACTATTGACTTTTACTTTAAAGAAAAATCTCTACTTTCTACTCACTACACACTACATTTCTCTATAATAATATATTTATAAAGTGACTTTTTAGCTTCGCACAGCTTCAAAGAGTTGAACTAAATTCCTAACATATCTAAACTTTAACAGATATGACTGCAAGGATGAGACCTAACCTCCATGATATTAATCTATCTATTGCAATGTACAATTTGTATTTATCAAGGCAGTTTGTATTGTGAGAGCTAGCTATTAGCATTCAGTTAGTGTTGTCAGCATTATTATCATGCTAGCATATAAATCTGTAGTTAGTTAGCCTAGCCTTGGTTGTAGCTAATTTAAGGGCACTAATTTACCATAAGTAACTAAAATCAATGTGTGATTTTAGGCAGATGTCCTTTTCACTCTGTATCTTTCTTGCAATTTTAATTGTATACTTATATATTGTATATATTATATAATATAGTTATATATTATATAATATATAATTTAGTTTATACTTTCCTACTTTAACTTGAGAGAAATCTTTTACCAGGGTATTTATTTAGATAGCATTTGCACTTTTACTTGAGTAAAGATTTAGGGTACCTTTAAATCTGCAAGTATCTATTTGTATATTTCGAGTACTAAAATCCCATGTATTGTTTATCTCCACCAAATTGGATATCACTTTGGATAGATCTTTAGATCTTTAAAGAGCACAGCTATGAGGAAAGATTTCTCAATCAAATAACTTAAAGCGGTTTGATTTGGACAATTAAAATAAACACAATTCCAAACTCTGAGAAAGAAATTCATGTACACTTATTTGTCACTGGGGAAATACATGTAGTATGTCTCTTTTGTCTGATAAAGTAAATGTACTGTGCCTAGAAAGCTCATTTAAGGTACATAATTAGATCCTAAGAATTATTGGCTTTTTTAAAGGTACACTACATTCACTTTCCCAGGTGCAAGATCCATATCAAAGGTACAAAATCTGTACTCTTGTGGCCTCCAGCCCAGTGACAAGCAATGGTACAGACTGATCCTGTTTATAATGCTGTGAATCCAGAGTGCAATTTTTAAAATAGCACAGCTTAATAATGTACTGAGAGATGTTTACTAGCCAACTATTTCCCAAAAGAGCCCTGTATGTTTTATGAAGAATGCAAAGGCTACCAGATGAACAGAGGATTGCTTAACATCATGTTTGCCTTTACCTTTCTCTTTTATAGGATCACTCTGTGTGGAAAAAAGCCGTTGAACATTGAAGCATGATGTAGATTTTGGGTTAAGGTTCCATTCAGGTGACAGACAGAGATTTTAATTAATTATACAAAGGTATGTTTTTTAGGTATGTTTTTTTAGGTCCATGTTTTTTAGGAAGACTGATAGACTTTGTTGTTTCCTCAGAGAGACTAAAAACAACAGAAAGTCACCCATATGTTGGGCAGAACAGCAGGCCAAATGTTTTTTTAAGCTGCTCTAAAATTATCTGATTTAAAAATCAGTGATTATTTCATTTCCTGAGATAAGCACTTTGTTGCTATGTGCTCATTATAGTCTTTTCATCGTATGCTAATTCTGGAAAGACAAAACCCCTGGCTGGAGGGGATGACCCATTGTAGCCAGATTGGAAGTGGTTCAAATGCAAGCAGCCAAAATAAACTGGAATTGGCATGTCATCAATGGAATCAAGAACGGCAAAGCAATATCCATAGCACAAAGCAATCACATTCCCATGCAAGCTTTTACAAAGAAGCAGCTGTTAAAAATTCATCAAAATTTAAAAATAACAGAGTTCATAAAACACAAGGAACAGCACACAGCCATTCTAAGGGGGTCTCAAGAAATATTCCAGCAATGAAAATGAACTAGCAAGAAATCATCTAGTTGTTTATTATTCATATGCAGAAACTGTTCGTGGGTAAATACTTTTTGGGGAACATGTCCATTTGTCTATGTTAGTTAAACACACAGTCGCACAATAATGCGGTGGCTCCTTGTGTTCACATCGCTGGGCTTCTGTTGTTCTGTGTGTGCAGATCTTATCAGGTGGTCATGACTTTTTGGCCATTCACATTTGGTTCCTATTTAAATGTCTCATTGCACTGCGAGAACTGAGTCAATTAAAGCACCCCAGACGATTCCCACTCAGGAAATTAGGGTCCGATTATAGTGAACCTAGGGAGCGGCCAGGGGTCTATAATATGGAAGAGAGAAAAATGAGTGAGAGGACTTGGAATAACTGAGAAAGCTGTCGTACGAATGTTTGTATCTTGTAGTGTATAGTTAGTCATATAGTATATGTGTTCCTTGTGGCCTGCCTGTCTCAATGGGGCTCTGAAGAGGGAACGGTTGTTCCACTTGCATGCCCTTTTCCATATGTGAGTTTGTCAAGAATGAATCAAAAAATGAAAGTTCAATTTAGGAAAACTTTATTAAAATACGAGAGGAGCAAGGTTACTCCAATAATCCACACAGGATCTGCTCATTATGTATTCTCTAGTCAATGTGATGACTTTTATGAGACAGGGTTTAATAGACACACCAGACTAGCACTAAAGCCCTATTATGGTGAGGTTTTTAAAAGTCACTTTTAAAAGAATACTTGGTTTTAACCTTATCTCTGCATCTCTCTCCAACACACATGTAGCGGATATGTGATTAGTACAGACAGGGATTTTAGGAATTTCACCCTGATTCCCAAGTAGTTAGAAAAGAACTCAACTTTTTTTGGTACCAAAACAGAATTATATTGTAAGCCTAAGGGAAGTTGTTGAACTCCATCAATAAGCATTTAAATATATGCACAAATTTAAAAGTACAATTATTAGACTTTAATCATAAGGATGAAAAAAGCTGCTCTTATGAATGTTTATCCAACTAGATCAATGGACCCAAATGTACTTCTGATTACACTTTCTCTAAGGTTTTGTGGTATCCATTCATAGGCACACAAAGACGTTGACAACACGTAACAATTTCTTTCCACTGGGAAAATAGTCTCCTCTCTGAAAGTAGAAATTATACAGAATTAGAGCTAAAATGACTAATCCCGGGGGGCTCGGTGGCTTAGTGGTTAGCACGTTTGCCTCACGTCTCTGGGTTTGAATCCCGCCTCCGTCCTGTGTGCGTGGAGTTTGCGTGTGCGTGGATGTTCTCCCTGTGTTTCAGAGGTTTCCTCTGGATACTCCGCTTTCCTCCCCAAGTCCAAGGGCATGCGTTCTAGTCTGATTGGAATCTCTAAATCTGTATGGAGGTGTGATTGCGAGTGTGCCCTGCAGCGGGTTGGCACCCTGTCCAGGGTGTTTCCCACCTTGTGCCCCAAGTTCCCTGGGAGAGGCTCCAGACTCTCTGCGACCCTGTGTAGGATAAGCAGTACAGAAAATGGATGGATGGATGGATAGACGCCTTTCATTGAAGAATTCATGAATTTGTGCTAGAAAAAATTGTTGGTTGTTGGCTGCTCTAACAACTTCCCTCAGTATAGGGTTTCTCAGTACAGGGAAACATCAAAATAGCTGATGATCACACATATGCTACAGAGAAGTATTCCTTCATGCTTTCCTAAAGCTTCTGCACAGAAAAACACTAATGGCAAGAAATGACACTCCTATAATTTAATGCATGCAGGTTTATGATGCTAAAAATTCCAACACTGCAATTTCTCTAATCAGTTTGGTTGTATCTAATCTTCGGTTACACACACAAAGCTGTAACCCAGCGTCCACACATTACAAAGAAATTTTTCATTTTTCCAAATGCCAGAAAATTCATTTTCTCCGCCATATCTCCAAACACTCTACTGTGGTGCCCCCCTGCTGAGGCTTCTCCAGGCTTCATTTGCATAGCAGCAAGGAGAGCTCATCTACTCCTCTCACACTTGTCTGCCACCTTCATCTAAACACATAATGAAATTGTCTCGGTTGTCTACCTGATTTAATGTTGTCCGACAACGGCCCAGTCAAAGACAAATGCAGGGAGAAGGGTGTTTGAGGTGAGCTATAAATGGATATATAAATGGCCTGCGACTCCCTTCTAACTGATTGTAGCTTTGGCATGCTGTTGTACATTTACTTTCACCTCAAATCCCCTGCTCAAGTGTGGCATCTCTGGCTTTGTGCTCACTCCTTCGCATGTATTATTAACCTTAAGACTTTTCCAAGGAGCATGTTTCCTATAAGCTAAACTGAAGAGTTGGGAAGCATGTGCCGGTCAGAAGAGATGGAGGAAATTATTTGAAACTTTATACAGTTTTATAGGACTGACTACATTCTTGGCCAACACTATGCTTGGCATAGAGCACTGTATAGAACAATATGTGTTGCTCGTCTTCTTGGGAACTGCACCCACACACTTTTCCAGTCAATTCTCTCTAGGAAATCTTCTCACCGTGTTCATTTGGGTTACTGTAGAGCAACAGGGTTAGATCCAATCTATAATGCCAAGCCACCCAGTTAGTCCTGCCTAAAATAGAGTCTAAACATGTTCGCTTTCTCTCCAGGCTTTGTTTGGTGGTTCACCAGTGTTTGTTGCACTGTACCAGGCCCTCCCTTCAGACATAGATGTTTAACAGTGCCTCAGGTTTGCAGTGGGTTTGTACTGTGATCCAGATATATTCTATGGCAAAGGAGGGAAGTTAAAAAGAGGCACATTGGTGCACAGCAGAAATCAATAGGCCTATTATTCTCGACGGTGCTTGCTCTGTCTCACTTGTGCTGAAGTTCAGATTAGCAGGATCGAGCAGAATAGATGCCTCCCACCTCTAGCTCTTGTTTTCTAAAGGGTCAATAAGGCTTAATGTTTGCATCCAAATGCTAGTTATACAGAAGGAATGAGCACACCATTGCAGTGGACCCTACAAAGTTAATGAGACTGACCAATCCTGGCATTTTTAACAGCCTTGTCAATTGGAGACTTTAAATTCTTTTGAACTTTGTGTAGGCAGACTAAACTTCATTCTGCTTGTTGCTGCTAAATCTCTTACATCAGGCTGTATGTTACTTTATCTTTTTTCTCTTTTCTTTGAAACAATATTTCCATTCTCCTAGGCTTCTTTTATACCGTGTTTGCTTGTAGTTAGATAACTATTTCAATGTCTTCTAGACTTGGACCAACTAACACATTTCAGTGTTACTGAGGTAAAACTGGTAACTGAAATGAACATTGCGTTTCTCAACACTCACTCACGCGCAAAAAATGTAATTTCTTATTCATGTTTGATTCAACTATCATTCAGTTACCAATCAGTTAATAATTCAATGCAGTGTGAGACTGTCTTGCATGTTCATTTTAGATGAGTAGTAATTTAAACATTAGAAATTTTCAGGTTGTTTTTTGGTGAACCACAAACAGCTCAACAGCTCATTCCCTATTAGTTAGCATATACACGTCAATATATTTCTGTTTACTTACTTTCTGTTAAAAAATACACATTAGCGAAAACTAGTGTTTAACGAAGCCTCCGTTCAATTCCTGATTAATGGAAGTTAACTCTACTCCAAGTTTTTCATTGTGCTTAGCAAAATATGTATCACAGAAGACAGTTTTTAAGTTAAGAGAATTTTAAATTCTCTCAAACACTCTGAGTTAGCAAAGAGAAGTCAGTATGACATGCTGCCTCCCCTGCAACACCGCAACATTCTGAATTTAAAATTGCAGGACACCAGGATCTTCTTACTTTTTGCGTCTTGCATTTTTCCCCAAATGTCCAATTTAGTGTGGGTTCATGGCTTAGGGGAATAGATTTACAAATGTTTAAGTATGTAGCAAGGACCGGCATGGATCCTTTCTAGCTAGCCCTCTTCATTTGGTATTCAGTAAAATAAAATCTTAGGACCAGGGGAATTTCCACAAGAAAACTCAACTGCCCCGTCTTTAACCTATAGCTCTGTACAGCTGTAGCCCTCATCTATCCATCGTGGTCCTTGAAGACTGCAATCCAAGGACAATGGAGGCAAACACTGAGTGTAAAGCAGCAGAACCTCTTCAAACAGCCAGCCAGCATGGGAGCAGATCAGGGCCTCCAACAGCTGCCCTAAGCCCCATTCACTTCTACTGAGAAAAAAATTGCTGCTCCTAATTCCTAGGGCTGCTTAATGTAAGCCTTTTCCTAGGGCTAATTTTTTTCCCCCCTCCTCACGTCTTCATTATCTCAGATCTTTTAAAGCAAACACAGAGTGTGACTAAAATACGTCTGTTGTGCACCTTGAAACAAAAATAATGTGCATGTGGAGCAGACAAGCTGGCAATGGATACAGCTCATGCAGCTGACATGTCTTCTGTTTCACTGCCTCCTTCATCCTGTCTCGAACACGGTACTGCCCAGACACCTTTCAGTCATTAGAGTCCTGCAGCACATATAAAAAACCTCTTTGATGGGGATCTTGATTTCCTGCTTCTTTTTTTTTCTTCTCAACTCAGCTGGATTTGACCCCCACTGAGAGCGGAGCCCCCCTGCATTCCGTGGCCATGTACCTACTGTACCAGCACACTTACGCCTAGCCCCACGCTGGCACATACACAAAGCAATTGGACATGCTCTATAAATTGTCACCCACATCCTTCCAGCCGAGGATGGAAAAACAAAATGGCAGGGGTTTAGCTCAGAGGGGGGCACAACAACTGGAATGCATTCCACTCAAGGAATAGGGGGATATTCAATACATATCAGCAGCTGGAAGCTTTCAGAAAGACAGGGGAAAGCTAGGACTCTGTGTGTGTGTGTGTGTGTGCTCTTTAAAATGGAAGGAACAGTATGAGACATGCTCTGTCTGTATAATTTCAGTTTCAGACAAGTTTTATATTGAAGGCCACATAATATTTACATATCTGGACCAAGTGCATTAATTCAGTATTATAACGCAGGAGTTCACCCAAGGTTCATCGTATTTACATTTTGTAGCTAAATAGGTATGTTGTTTATGGAAAGTTCTCAGACATTTCCAAGCATGTTATGTTTTCACCATGTCAGATATTCCTCTCGTGTCCAGCCCACCCAGAAATAACTTGTGCTTCTGCTTGGGTGTCTCTCGTTTATGGATGTTTTTTCAACTTGTTACTGCTCTGAGATCAGCTGATGAAGAGATGGGCGGATTATTTATGAACGAGAACACATTCCACGAGTGGTAGAGATACAGCTGAGAATCTCAGACAGTTGCAGAATTCCATGTCTCTCATGGGGTCTTTAGCAGACACATTCCCGTGTTTAGCCCTTGTGGGTAATTTTACCCTGCCTCTGTGTGGCATGCCACAGGCTAAAGCATGTTGATGCCCAACATGACTTGACAAGTTCTAATGATTTTTATGGCACAGGGTGGCATTCTAGCTGGAAACCTGGCCAAAAAAATCCCAAGAAACATAAGAGTCTACAAACAAAGTATTTCACACTGATTAAAACCTCATATTATTATTATTATTATTAATTTCTGATAGTAAGTGGCAGACATAAGAAAACCCAGACTTGTTATTTAATCTTTTTTTCCAGTCTGACCTAGCTACAAAATGTGATCAGAGAGAACACTCTTGTCTTTTATCTTCAAATGCATGCTTTTAATTATCTTTATAACCAGTAACAGGTGGTTTGGAGCGATGCAAAGAGATCGCATTTTCTGTCTGCTCAACTGTCTCGAGTCCTCAGTGTGTGAAAAAACTCCTCATTATTATGCAAAAGAGAGTTATTTTTTTGTAATAGCTCTCCAACAACCAGACCCTGAGGGGTCAACTGGCTTTAACAGCCCATTTAAAAGGCGGCATACTTTAATTTCTATTAAGCAGGTCAAATCCTATTTTCCTATCTGTAGCTTCTTAGTTAGTGTCTGAGTTCAATTCAAAATGAATGTACAGTATTTGTCTAAAGGAGTTTTACAAACTTACAGCCACAAACTCTCATTCATTCATTATTTATTGCGAATTTATACACACCCGCACTATATGGCCAAAAGTTTGCAGACACCTTAACATTCATATAGCATGTGCTTAAAGAACATCCCATTCTAGACTTAGTGCTGTTATCCTCCACTCCTCTGGGAAGGCTTTCCACTACATTTTGGAGCGTGGCTGTGGGGATTTGCCCATTGAGCCAGAAGAGCATTAGCGAGGTTGGGTACTGATGTTGGGCGAGGAGGCCTGGGGGGCAGTCACCGTTCCAGTTAAGGTGTTCAGTGGGGTTGAGGTCAGGGCTCTGTACATTGCACTTTATTGCAAGGAATCAGAGATTCACAATGTCCAAGCCAAAAAAGCTCTAATATTATTTCAGCTAAGAAAACACACAACACAGGTTCATGCAGAAATCACTGATGTTGTCTTCTGTATTCAGCTCCTTCACTATCCACCTTCCCTAATCTCCCGTGTAATAATTTAACAGCACTGTCTAAGGGAATTAATTGTCTCTAATAGACTGGTCGATAAGATGATGTACTGTACTTTGTACCTCCCCTAAAACCTCCCTCAACCCATTCATGCAGATGTAATGCTGCTGGTTTAACATGGATTTGTCAACTGCTCCAACTCAACCATCAATCTAACAGCAGTGGGCACTGCCTCTTATCAAGCAACCCCCCACCTTCTCTTCCCTCTGCGCATGAAAATTGAAAACAAGCCAGCACAAATAGTCGGGGTAAATTATTATCAACGCTCAATCCTCTTTCCTATTCTATTCTATTATTAATCTGCTATGAATCATTGCATCTTCAACAGGCTTTCTTGCTAGAAAGCACAAGTTTGGACATTTAAAAATGAAGCAACACTTCAGATGGCCTTTATTTTCTTTCTTTTAGGCCAATCTATGAAACACATGTTTGATATTTTTGTGTAGTTCAGGACATTCCTGTTTGAGCTCACCCCTAATTCAGAGTCTGCAATGCTTTCTACATTCAAGGATTAGTAATCTTTTAGACGTTGAGCCCAACTTGCTAAAATTTGTGGTGTGTGAAAGTCTGAAATGAATGTGTTTTGAGCAATTAGTGCTGTGAAATTGCTGTGAAGGTACTGAGGCAGTGGCTCCTTTCAGGTTTGATCGGTTTGCTACATTTCTAAGGAACACATATAAACATTAAATAAACGTGCTTCTTAAATATACTTGTTTTTTTTTTTGTGCTAAACCCAGTTAATAATTTTTCATTAGCAAATTGTTTTCTGAATGTCACGGCTCCTTAAAAGCTTAATTGTAAACATGTCAACAGAAATTTTTCCATAATGTTAGTTTTTGACAAACTTGGAATGATTTCTAGTCTCAGAGTTGTGTATGGTCATCCAAGAGTTCCCCTAGTCATCAATTTCATCTCTATCATCAAATTCATGGTGGAGTGCGTGTAAATTTGAGCAAAAATATTATACGACATTTTAAAAATGCTTGATTTAGAGTAAAATAATCAAAACCAGTTTCATCAATAAGTATAGCAAGTATAATAGGTAGACTAATATAAGTAATAACTACAAAAATACCAAATAATGTTGATCAACTGAACACACAGGAAACTTACACTACAATATTGATAATAGATATTGATTTTGTTTGTGAATCAGAGGCTCAGAAGTGGATCTTTCTCAGCTTCCCAGTCCTTTAGTTGACTAATAGGTGCATTTGCAAACAAGAGGCACAATCAGGAACTGCCATGGATTCAGAGTCTTGGGCAGGCTGGATAGTCAAAGGTGCTTAGAGAGCATCACACATTTTTGAGGTTATTGCATAATTTCATATCAACACTAAAACATGCCAGTTTTGTTCATTTTAATAGTCTGCTTTTCAGTGTGCCACTTCTTTTAGCATTTTGTTTGTATGAAATAAGGATTTGTTTATATGTTCAGGATGGAAACGTGACTCACATACATTTATATATAAAGCTTTAATTAAGTCTGACCTATTTGTGCACTGAAGTGAATAAAAGCTCTGCTATAAATAGTGATTATGCAACTATACATGATGTTTCTACCTGTGACCTAAACAGCTTTATAAAGTCTATCTTTTTAGTTGCAGCAACCTCAGACAACCTCTTACTCAACTTCTCTGAAATTCGATTTTCCCTTCTTCATGTTTACTTCTTTCCTCAGCTCTTCCTCAGGTCTTGGATAGCCTGGTGAATGCTTTCCTTATTCCCCCATACACACCCCTGTTTTTGTGATAAAAAAATTAAATCAAGATAAATCTTGTCAGCTCTTTTCCCACCTTTAATGTGACACAGCAACCAACAAAATTCAAATGGAAAACCAAATAGAAGCATTTTAGGGAAAAAAAGAAAAATCTTACAATAACCTGGTTGCACAAGTGTGCACACCCTTTTATCAACAAGTACCTCAGTGACATTACCAAGAACAGGATGTCCCTCCAAAATTAACGAAAGAACAACAAGAAAACTTATCAGGGAGGCTGCCAAGAGCCCTACGGCAACATTAAAGGAGCTGCAGGAATATCTGGCACGTACTGGTCACTCCCTGCATGTCACAACAACCTCTCATATTCTTCACATGCCTGGGCTATGGGGTAGGGTAGGGTGGCTATAAGGAAGCCCTTTCTCATGGGAAAAAAAAACACCCAAGCCTGCCTAAATCACCCTAAACCATGTGGCAAAATGTGTTATGTTCTGATGAGACCAAGGTAGAACTATTTGGGCCAAATTCTAAAAGATATGTTTGGTGCAAAAACAAGACAGCTTATCACCCAAAGAAAACACCGTACCCACGGTGAAGCATGGTGTTGGCAGCATCATGCTATGGGGCTCCTCCTCTTCAGCTGGGGCTGGAGCTCTAGTCAAGATAGTGGGAATCATGGATAGCTCCAAATACCAATCTATTTTGGCACAAAACCTGCAGACCTCTGTTAGACAGCTGAAGATGAAGAAAAATTTGACCTTCTAGCATAATAACAACCCAAAGCACAAATCCAAGTCAACAAAGGAACGGCTTCAGATGAAGAAGAAGAATACCAAAGTTTTGGAATGGCCAAGTAAGAGCCCAGATGTAAATTCTACTGGAATGAATTGGAGAGGGCTGTGCAAAAGAGATCCCCTTGCAAATTCATAGATCTGGAGCACTTTTGCAAGGAACAGTGGAACAAAATTGCCAAATCAACAGGTGCTAACTTGGTAGAGCCTTACCCAAAAAAGACTGAGTGCTGTATTACAAGGAAAGGGTGCTTAAACAAAGTATTAGTTAAGGGGTGTGCACACTTGTGTAACCAGGTTATTGTAAGTTTTCTCTTTTTTCCCTAAAAACATTTCTATTTGTTTTTCACTTGAATTTTATTGGTTGCTTTATCACATTTTGTATGTCACAAAAACCTGCAAACTGTGTAGACTTTTTATATCTACTGTAAGGGTAAATTGGAGCTTGTCGTATGCACATAACCTGTAAGTAAGGGACTAGCCGGTGGGAGGTTGTGTCCACACAGCTGAAGCCGACTGATCAATTGCTCTAAAATCTCTGCTTGTTTTGATGTCATACAACAATTCATGAGTTAGACACAGGTTTGTCTGTATGTTATTCTGTGCAATCAAATATGTGCTCATGTCTATGCAACTTTGATGATTAAGGGCCATTATAAAGCTAAAAATGACCATCTCAAATATATTCAAACAATTGTAAGAATGTTACTTTTAAACATTAATGAATCTTAGAACTTGTCAAATACTGAATGATCTGAATGATTACTGAATGATCTAAATACCTAGAAAATCACTAGCTAGGATATCACCCAGTAACCCTAAACCTAAGAGATAATTAAATAAACAAAAGCAAACCAGCATGACTTTGGGGCACTTACAAATTCTCTGTAACACTATCTATGTTACTTTTACAATATCATTCAGAAACATTCAACATTCAAGCTGAAGAGCTTTTTTGCTTTTGGGTCATTTCTTTAGGTAGGTTTTCAGAGAACAAACACCAGAGAATGTAGTGCTCCACGAATGATGCTTTAGGCTGAGCCTTATGTCACCTAGACTCTCCTGGAGGTTTCAATTTCTGTAGGTTCCTCTGTACTTCTAATAAGAGCCTTTCTGTAATGGGTAAGATTAATCCCTGCCTCCTTGCCACTACAGATGGGTGGAGGGGTTTTTTGCCGTATAATGGCTGCCATCCATCATTTCGGTCTGTGCTTCATGTCGATGGCTGTGAGGTAATGCTACTGTTACCACAACTGGAAATGACACAGAGAGCACTGTGACACAAAAATATTAGGTGATTTGGGTGAACTGGCCTATGGAGAAGAAAATGAATGTATGTATATCGTCTTTTTTTTCCAAAATGAAGTGAGATGAGGCAACTTGGTTTGCCTCACACTTGGAAATGTTAAAGAAGTAAATAAGCAACATGTTTTGCATGCCCAGAGCATGAACACCAATCTTGCATGTTCTTTGCATGTTTCTTCATTCTGATGTTAAACAACCACAGACTGTACGCTTTGAAGCGGCTCTGAAATAGTCCTGATGACAAAAATCTCCTTCGCCTGAAAACATGTGCTACACAGGAAGGTTAAAAATATATTCTTTTTGAGATCAGGAAACAGGAAATTGGATTACAGGCTTGCTATGGTTCACTTTATGACATGCAAACCATAGGAATAACGTGGAAAGGAAGTCACTAGCTTTTTTTCCCCCCCTTCCTTCAGGATAAGTTTCACCAGCAAATAACAGACAGTTAGAAGAACAGACCTGGAGCTCACTATGCATTACAGACAGGGGTCTACTTCTAACTATGAAACATAAATAATGGAGACTGGTAAAACTTACGTTCCCAATTGAAATGCCATTTTGAGATAACACAAAAGGAGAGAATGACTGACATTTCAGGAAAATTGGGAGGAGACACTTAAAAGGCAAAGACTACTCTCTGATATGGAGAGCTGGAAAATAGTGGTCTATATGTGCATATTTTAAAGCTTTGACTAGAATATGAACTAGCAAACCAATATTCCATTTCAGTTTATCAGCTTCTCCTGATGACCTGTTATATCATTATAACTGAAGGAGAACTGGGAAAGAATTTGATTGAGTGACTGCTTAAGATGTTTGGGGGTTTTTTTGTGCTGCTTTTTCTTCATTTTAGGACAATCAACAATTTAAAGCTTCAGAAGAGGTATATAACCAGCTCCACAAAACTCTGGTATGTTCTACATGAAGAACCTTGAGAGCATTTCGGAGGAATGCCCTGAATAGTAGGTATCTTAGACTTTCTGAATATTCATAACAAATTTTAAAGGCTCTGAACACAACAAATTTTTTTTTCAACAAACTACCTATTCAATCATGTGGTAGTGCTATTTTCCACCATTTCCACCAGTCAGCTCTCCCCATCACGCAACAGCTACCAACTGAGGAGAGTGTAGGTTAACACGTGCTTCCTCTGAGACACGTGAAGCCAGCGTAACACACTCAGAAGAAAGAGCTGCCTGCCTTCTTCTGCATACATAAGCTCACAGAAGCCCATGATTGGCTAGCGTTGCTGTGATTGACAGGGGAGAGAGTGTATTGCCATCGCTCACACACAGAGAGCATGGCCAAATTTGTTCCCTAGGCTCAGCATCGTTGGGATTCGATTTTGCAATCTCCTGATGAACACTATTCTGTTGAGCTGAAAAAAAAGTGAACAAATTTAAACAAAGGTTATGTATCCAACCTTAACATACAGTACATAACATTTCATATGACCTCATGCAAGTGTGAGAGCTGCTTAAAAAAAGACTACTAATTGAAGTTTAAAGCAGTTAAGTGCAGCCACTTTGTCCACTTTTAATTAAGATTTTGAGACAATATCCAATACTTTCCCTTTCAAGTATAATTTTTTCATTACCTATTTTCAAACACATTACATATGTTTATACTGAAATATTTGTGATGTGGTTAGCAAGTCCAGTGATGTTTGTTGGTTTGAGCTGCATTTTTGTTATCCCCATGTGAAGTTAGTGGTTGTCTGGTGCTCTTACTTCACAGGGGGACACTGAATGGCATTGTGGGTGATGTAGGAAACCTTTAGCCAAGGTGAAAACAGACCAAACTTTTGGTTAGAGATGAAGGGGAAAAAAACCTGAGAATTTCACTTGAACTTTATGTACCCATTCAACAACAGTATAGATAAATATACTATACCAATATCAAAAAAACAATCCATCTATAATATAATAACATAATATAATTGCGCCATCTTTAAAATGACCAACATCTATACAAACGAAATGGTTAAAGCAGTACACAATATCATTAATGAATGTAGCCATAACCTCTTTTGCATAATAGTAATATATTAATATCCTTGTGAAAAAAATATGGTAATCAGATCTCACTTCATGTCCCCTCAACACCCCCCCCCCCCCCCCCCCCCCAACCTCCTCACTCCTCTCCTTCCCCTCCCCTCCCCCCTCAACACTGAGCCTCAGTCCGGTTCATCAGGTTCAATTCAGGCTCATTAAAGCCAGTCGATGGGAGCGTAAGTCCCTGCAGTTGGGGGGAGGAACGTCCTGCTGCTGCCACTTTTTATGCATCTCTACTCATATGCAGTGTTTACGTGGATGTACAGCTGACTGTAGGGGTGGTATGGTGGAAGATGTCATACACAGAGACCCCCTAACCAAATCTATCTATCTATCTATCTATCTATCTATCAAAGTGCATTTCCTATCTACAGAAATCATCTTGAGGGTTTAAGGGTTGAGGGCATGAGGGTTCTTTGGGAAATAGATCCAACTAAATTTCTTAGAAAATATTGCTGATAGGTTCAAACAGAAATAATTGCCCTAAGCAGGATTAAAAAAAAAAAAAAAAAACACGCACTTCTCTAGTTGAGACCACTGAACTGATGTAGAAATGCCAGCAACAGAATTCACAGACGATTCTGACAATGCCATGGTTTCTACCTCTTAGGGACATAACTGAATTTTTTTCTGACTGAACAGATAATTTGTTCTAAACAGATACAGACAAACCTACTTTTATTAGAAAGCTTGTGCAAGCGGGGGGTTTTAACCATCATGCGATGCAGGTTTGAGCAAAGTTCATTAATATGATACAAATAGGCAGCACACAATTCTGTAGAAACTGGCCTAAAATAGCTCACACAGACCAGGTGCTGTGCACAGGGCAGCATATCTCTGCTGGGTTTCCAAAAAATAATAATTTAATTAATATAAAAAATATATTAGCTCGTACATTTATGGCGCAAGTTTTTGATTGTTCTTAAACGAATGTTCTGCATCCTTATTACAAGAAAATCTTCCCGGAAAATCACACAGACTTTATAATGAAAGGCCATCTAAAAACCCCAGCTAGACTTGTAGCAGCACTGTAAGTGTGTCCCAGCTTCGTAGTAGATCCTGATAACGTGTCCAGTGAACTTTTCTGATCATTCTGCAATGTAACAAACCCAAAACTAAAGTAATCTCTAATTACTCATTGGGATCAATAAAGTGTTATTGTATAAATAGTTATCTTAAATCTAATAAAATCATATAATATCTAATCTAATAAACCTAATAAAATATTGTTAGGTGGCTACCGTTGTCAACTATAATCAACATCCTGACTTGGGGAAAACATTGTTGTTTTGAAAGCTTCCCTAGCTTACTCAGTCACATTAGATAGAAAGCTTGCCAGAAAGGTCAACATGGTGTCTGAGTGAGACCAGTTATGAACTCGAGTGAAGTAGCTGAGGTTAGGGAACTGTGCAGGAGTTGAATAAAAGTTATGTTCTGCAAATTGATATTTGTTTTTAGATTTTCTGAGTTAAAAAATCACTTCTTTTCCCTGTAGCCCTGTATTATTTTCAGTGTTTTTCCAAAGGACATAGTGATAGGGCTAACTTCTGACCAACTTCCGATCTAAAGCACGCCCACTTCCGAATCGAATATAGATAGAGATCTGAATATTTGGAGCAATAAACAGATACAGATAATGGCATTGCATTACGCCCCTATGCTTGACGTAGAGTTGAAGTGAGGGGCCTGTTTAAAATTCTGAATTATTCCACTATATTCCACTCTCATTTTCATTTGTTTGCATGTGTGCTCACTACACAGAAGAAGCGAGAATGCTCTGGATGGATGCTGAGAAGTGCCTCTGATAAACTTGGAGTTGTGGATAGAGTTACCTGCAGGTTGCTCTGAAGGAGTGTGCTGCATGTTTGGCGTGCTCCTGTTCGAGCTCCTTCCTCTCTCCAGGCACCAGGTAATTAACTGGAATGTCAACACGAGATGAACTGGGGTGAAATAATAGCTTCTTTTATCTACAAGCTGTGATCATTATCTTTGTATTTTTCTTTTTCTACCCATCTCCGATGCTTCCTCCCACTGCCTGCGCCCTCCTCACCATTGTCTTATTTGTTCAAAATTGATGACATCCTCTACTTACCTTTAAATTAGCCTGCCCTAAGGGTGGAGTGCTCTGAAGAGGCTTGTGGAGGAGAGAGAACTTCAATTTTCAAGTAGCAAAGAGCAATTTGTGAGTAAGCCCCTGACAGCTCACTAATTCAACACTTCAGGAAGGGATGAGTTCAAATCAGTGCACTGTAAATACTGTCTGGAAAAAAAAAAACACATTAGAAGTTCAATGTTTTGTGAAACTTTTTGAGCCTATGTGACTTCATTTTCCAATTTCATAAGAAGAATGTAGCTACAAAAAAAAAAGAGATCTATACAATAAAATAAATGCTCAATGATGTATTGTTAAAGGTTTGGTATACCAGAGTTGATCACAAAAAGAAAAAATATAAATATATTTATAGGTTTTGAAGTGCAATTTTTGAAATAAAATGACTCAAGATATTTTTTATCACGGTGGGTTAATAAGGTATCAGTCAGAAAATATTGCATTTTTATGTTCATTATTTTGAAACTGTTAAAAGCTAAGACCTTTTATGTCCAACATAATTATTTAAAAATATTTTCCCTAACCAAATAATTTAATACTTATACTGATGCCACATGTACCACCAGAGTGACAAGCAAAGGTACTGATAAATTATAATATGGGGCTTATGGTAAACTTCAAATTATAATATGGGGCTTATAGTAATTTTTTCATGCCGATCATAACCAGAAAGAAAGCGTATGTTTTAAAGTTAGCCACTTTCAGCTGTAAGCTGAACAGGTAGAGGATCAATGGCTCTTGCACGACCTTGCCATAAGGTCTTGCACAGTGGTGGATAACTACTTCTCATTGTCAGGCTGAGTGCAAAAAAATCTAAAGCCATTACAGCCACAGCATCTCTTTCGACAAGCAGCACGCAGTGTAAACATACTAACTGTCATAAAGTAAAACTATAAGAAACACAATGCAGTTCTACTTTTACACAGTAGAGGTTATGGGATAAAATGCCTTTGCTGGTGTATAGTAGACTTACTAGGGGTTTCGACTAAACATTAGCTTTTGGACTAAACGTTATTTTGAATATACTGGTTAACCATACACAGGGCTTGATTTGAAGAAGGATGCAAGCGGACGTCATCTACATGGTAAATAAAACGGCAAAAATCACCCCTTGTCAATTTTTTGCTATGTCAATTTTTAATTGCATTCATGTGTAAGATTTACATGCCAAGCTGTATTAGACATATGAGGAGGTCTTCACGTTCAGTCGCACTTGGGAGCAGTGCTAAGTACACCTGCTTCAGTGGTGGTTATGCATAAATGTATATACTTCATGAATAATGAAGTGAACTGTTTAACAGTGCAGCATGCAAAGCACACACTCCGGAGCTACAACAAGAGCTGTTGTTTAAAGTTTCAATAACCAGGAGTATACCACAGCACTGTTAAATTCTCAAATACTAGTGGTCAGAATGTTTTGATTATGTTGATTATGTTGTTATGATGTGTTCTTTAACAGCATGGCTCTGACATTAATTCCAGCCACGAGGCAAATCACAGCTTTATGTTAATGCACCCATTCAAACACGTTATCGTTTCTGTAATAACAGCTAACTCTCGGGGACTTGTATGGTGGACGCTTCACATCATCTAAGGCTAATAATAAACATTAAAAAATGGTTTGTTATTTAAAAAAGGAATACATTTGTGATATTGTGAAGCTTTCTATAAGACGTAGTCATTTAACATTTATGTAAAAAGTCTCCAGTTTTGTAACAGTTTTTGTCGCAGTAAGCTCTCAAACATTTGTGCATTCTGGTTTCTCTGTAACATGACAAGCTGCATTTTTTTGTCTTATTAACTTCAAAAGAGAGAGAGAGAGAGAGGGAGGGAGAGAGAGAGGCTGATGAGGGAACAACTGTTTATAACTACTATCGTGTAAGTGATAACAGGAACTAACTTGTTGTGCTGACATTCCATAACATTTAAATGTATACTATAAACAGATAAAAAATATGAAGCGGTGTTCATTAATAAATTAATTAAGTGTTGGCAAATTATTGTGTTATAAGAGGATTGATACACTTCATGACGTGCTGTTATTGTGAAATAATTAACTTAATTAACTTCATAATTAACATAATTAATAATTACCTTCAGCATCACACCACCCTGTAGTTGATTATTTTCCTATAACAGCATGCCCATGTTCATGTTTTATTTCTTACTTACACAGTAGATATAAGTTTTATTCTTATTCTTAATGTTTAATACTGTTATGTATACTTACGATATTACGTTAACATTAGGTTGGCTTGCTAGCAAACTGTTCTTTAAAGGTTTTTCATGCAGCTACACTTCTGCTTCTGCCATGGTAAGACTGATCTCACTTGTATTTTTTTATTCTTGCAAGATGACTATCCAAAAATATGAACATTATGCCAAGTCTTTCATCTTATCTTTTGCCATCACATTTTTCTGCAGTCGAATCATACTGGATTCAGTCATTAAGCCCAAACCTACTAGCTGAGACTACCTCCTCGGCAATAAAAACTGTCCATACAGTGCACAAAACAGGACAGGCCATACAGATGATAAAAAATAAAGACTATTTTAGCTTGCCATTTATGTAACTGGCATGTACGTTAATATAACAAGAACAATGTTGTGGATCTTCCGTCTTGCCCTTTGCCAACCCACACATATGAAACGTAGAGATATGGCACCTAACAGGCTTCAGTAAATCAATAATTTTGAAAAGGGCACATAAGCACACGCAAGTCGATGTCCACTCTGCTCTTTCTGCCAGTGTCAGAGAGCTGGAAAAAGAGCTCCCTCCCTCAGGCAGGGCAATCCATCAACACAGGACCTGGCCTTCAGACTAAACACACTCTCATTACAGCAGGTCAGGGCTTCCGAAAGCCTCTGCATACATGTTTACTACTACCACCCAAATGATTAAACAAGTGTGCCATAGCGGGAAGACAACAAACAACGACTACCGTACTGAACACATGCTTTGTGGTAGTTCAACTAACAGTGCAATGACGGCCAGTTATAGCTAAGCTGATTGATGCAAAAGAAATACGTTAGACATTTCTTAGACAAGCACTAGGCATAAGTGTTCATGGTTTCCCCCGAAGCATTAGCACTACTTAGCAGAAACTTAGATTATATTTACTTCAGGAAAGACTGTAAATGAGCTGTAGACATGACTGTAAAACCGGATATGCATTCAGAAACATTGAACATTCCTGTTGCATGATCCCAGCTAACAAACTTTCCGGTTAGCAGAACGTTATGGTTCTAGGACATGTTTGGTAGCAAGAACATTTAATCTGTCAAGTTTATGAACGGTCCTATAATGCACTGGAACATTTTAGCTGTTTATAAATTACCACCATGTTCACTTTTGTTTAACTAGCAATAGTGTGTGAGCAACATTCTTATAACATTGTAGAGCAACCCCTTATTAAAGCATATTTCAGACCGTTACATAAACATTATTTTTGTAATGTTACAGCCTAACTTTCTTAGAACCTGTTGCTTTAACTGAACGATCTGATAACATTTCCTGTTATGTGGGTTTTTAGATTATTTCTGTACAAGCTTTATTTTCAGATAGGACTGGACCTTTTACTAAAGTGAACCTCAGATCTTTTCAAGCCAATGATAAATACTTGTCACCGCTATGTTTATATGAAATAGAGAAGTAGTAGAATGTTCTAATGTATTTGGAGTGATCAGGCATCAGGACTGACAAAGTAACGATGATAAAAGGATGCAAAAGGCTTACTCAATTCACTGTACCTATATACAAAGAGGTGTTTGTGTGGTTTCGGAGAACAGTGGTGGTTAGCCAGCACATCCAAGTGTGTGTGTGTGTGTGTGTGTGTGTGTGTGTGTGCAGACAAACACGCACCAGAGTGTTAAGGACACCTTGTTTACGTTCTCGTCAACAGGCAGCAGGGATTCAGATCTTTAAAGTTGGAGGACATGGAATCGTTACAGTATGTATTGCACTTCTAAAGCTGCTTATCTAACCCTGATAACAAGCCTCTTCTCCACAGCCATGCTATTTCAAATAGAGAAAGTGAAGTAATGGAAAAACAGAGGTGTTCATAACTAAAGATACATTTTATTGAGAATTTAAATATGCAACACAGCTTTTTAATTACATTTTTAATCTTTTTATGAAATACTTTTAAATCACTTTACAATTTTTTTAATGAGAAGAAACCAACAGTGTACTTATCTTAAAAGCACTGCGGTTGTTAGGTAGGCGACATCTTTAAGCTAACCCCATAAGCCCCAGTAAAAGCTTGGCAACTGCTTATTCACACAGCTTTACAGCCCCCCAGAAACAAAAGTGTGACATAACACTCACAACAGGCCATTTGCATACCTGCTGAACTGTGCTTTGAGTTCACACGTCTAACGGTGGCCATTAGCTGAGCCACGTCCCCCTCCAGACCAAAGCTGGCTGGCGCATTCCTAATCAATGGCCAGGATGTAGCCCAAGTTAACTCATTTATGTGAATGTGACTCTCCACCCGAACTGAACGGCTACTTCTGAAAGTGTGACATTTGTTTTCCATGGTCTGCACTTGAAGGTAAAAGGTAAAAAATGGAGACTAAAAACTACATTCCAAAGAAATTCATGCTTCAGTAGAATAATCAGAGATGTGTCTGAAATGAGAAATTTTATTAGTGTGTGTGGCTGCCACGGTACTTGCGCCCTGCAGTTACCTAATCCGAATTTGGCCTTTTGTAAGCTGACAAGATTGAAGAAATATCGAACACACTAGTCTGGGGGCCATTCAGAAGGAATACATTCCTTCATCTTCAATATCAGATAGTGGATAGTCAGGGCTACCTATCGATCCTTTCCTTCTGTGCTGCTGGGGGGGGGGGGGGGGGGGGGGGGGGGGGGGGGCAGTAGCGCCCAGTCTTTGGACGATAAGCACCAGACAGGAGATGAGTCATTCCCATCTGGAGGGCTCTCTTTCTTTCAATGTCTCTCTTCTTTTCTCAGTCTCACACTTTCTCTCTTTCTGTCTGATTCTTTCTTTCCTTCTCTCTCTGATTGGTGTGTTATAAAAGTGCCATCTAATTTACTGTAACATACCAGTACTCAGAGGAGGAGGCTATAATTGACAGGGGACAGCAGGAGGCACTTAATGTGCCAATAAGAATTCGTAAAAGGCACAGTCTTAAAGCTTCACACCCCACCCCAAACCCCTGTACATTATATACATTTCATTATACTAGAATCCATTTAGTTAGTACCATATCTCTATTGAATTCTCAAATGCTGATAGAAAATCTGATGTAAACGAAACAACCCTGAAAAGATTAAATCATAAGGCGTCTAAAATGTCACAAGCCATGGCATGATTGCAGATGTTCAAATCACTGATAGGTGGTTGTACTGAAGCAGCTGATCTTTAGCCACCTCAGCAGTGGGTCGGTGATGTGGGCCAGTAGCGGCGTGCTGTGCCGGTGGAAATTAATCTGAAGCAATATCTCAATATCTCGGTGTAACAGTGACCGTGCACTGCCTGCGGGAGGCAAGAGGCAGGGCAGGATCCTCTCGCTGCAATTCTAATGTGTCACCACGTGAGAATAGCAGAGGGAAGGCAGCACTGTGTTAGTGGTGGCTGGGCAGTGTGATTTCAGAGGGGTAAATGATTGCCCTCTAGGGGACACAGAGAGAGAGAGAGAGAGAGAGAGAGAGAGAGAAGCTGCTTATCAGTGGAAGCTTGGTGGCCTGAGGGGAAAGAGCTTCTTGTCCTCCTTGACACAGCAAACTCCCTTCCTCATTTTCCTTTCCTAACTACACAAACGCATAAAGACACAGGTATTAGAAATGTCTTTCCATAAATATAAGAAATTCATTACCAGGTTCATTAGTAGATTTTACATGCTATATTAAAGTACATAGCACATAGCTTTTCTATTGTGTAGAGACAGTCCATGGTTTTGTACTGTAAAGTACACTATTACAGCATATTACAAACCACCAAACATCATAAACACTGACTTTTTAATTAAAACAAGTAGTAGGAGTACAACAAATATTAATTTATTTCTCGATGGCACAAACCAAGGCTGTCTTATCTGCACGTTTCGTGCAATAAACTGATGTCTATCTCCTTGACAAGACCATGCTCTTTCAAATTCCCCATGCGCGTCTGACACTGATAACCCCGCCCACAAAGACCCTCCACCAATAAAATCGCTGCAGCAGATGCGAGGGCTTAACGGAACAGCCCAAGGAGCGTGAGGGGCGGGGCAAAGCCGCGCTATTGGATAATTATACGTGACGTAGCAGGTGTGGAAAAAAACGCCGAGAAGTAGTTAAGAAGGGAGCCAGTAAGTTTGGAAAGAGGTTTGACTTGAGCTTTAAGGCTGCGGGAAGGAGGGAAAAAGATAATAAAAAAAAAATCACTGCGCGTGGAGGAAGCAGACAGTTTGATCGTGAGGGAGTGTGAAGCCGCACAGCAGATCATGGTACAGCAGAGTGAACACAGCGAGACGGAGAGCGGCGCGTCCCGCGAGGCCACAGACACGGAGGAAGCCGAGATGAGCGCGTGCAGCCCCGTGCCGCCAAAACCGGACTGGTGCCGGACAGCCACCGGCCACATCAAGCGGCCCATGAACGCGTTCATGGTGTGGTCGAAGATCGAGCGGAGGAAGATCATGGAGCAGTCTCCGGACATGCACAACGCCGAGATCTCCAAAAGACTCGGCAAGCGCTGGAAAATGCTGAAGGACAGCGAGAAGATCCCGTTCATCCGGGAAGCAGAGCGGCTGCGCCTGCAGCACATGGCTGACTATCCAGACTACAAGTACAGACCGAAGAAGAAACCAAAGCTGGACAACTCTTCCAAACCGGGCGCGCTGTCCCCGGAGAAAACCGGCAACAAGGCTGTCAAAGCTGGAGCAAAGAAGTGCACAAAGATGAAGCCCAGCAAGCCGGGGAGCGTCTGCGTCAGCGCGAGAGCCGCGCAGGACGTCCGCTGCAGCTACGCGTTCACAAGCCTAAAAGTCAGCAAGTCAGTCAAGAGGGAACTCACGGACGACGAAGACGACGATGAAGACGACGACGACGATGACGATGAGGACGACTACGATGACGAGTCTCCGGTGCGCTTTAAAGCTGAGGACGACGAGGAGAGCCTGCGGCCGTACGGGGTGGCCAAAGTGCCGGCGAGTCCCACGCTGAGCTCCGCCGCGGAGTCGGAGGGCGCGAGCATGTACGAGGAGTCCTCCGCTCGCGCAAACGCACCAGCCGGCTCCAGACTTTTTTACAGCTTCAAGAACATCACGAAGCAGCAGCCGCACCACGCAAGCCGACCCTCTGCACTGTCTCCGGCTCCGTCTTTCCGCTCCGCGTCCATCTCGTCTTCATCGTGCGGAGAGGACGCGGACGACCTGCTGGTCGACTTCAGCTTGAACTTGGCGGCGGGCGGCGAGCCGACCAGCCACGCTTCAGGGAACTTGTGCCTCTCTCTGGTGGATAAGGACTTGGACTCGTTCAGCGAGGGCAGCCTCGGCTCTCACTTCGAGTTCCCGGACTACTGCACGCCAGAGCTGAGCGAGATGATCGCAGGAGACTGGCTAGAAGCCAACTTCTCCGACTTGGTGTTCACCTACTAACAGGCCCATCTGCCCTCGGTTAGCGAGGAGAGCGGCGCATCTTCAGGTTCTTTCAGACTCGCCTCTTGGGGTTTGTGCCCTTTCCGGGTGGCGCAAGGAGGAAACGGAAGCGGACGCGCCACAATAAAGGTGACATGGCAAGAAAAAAAGTACCGTTTGTCACCCACAGGGTTTTCTGGGTGTTGAATTCAGTGTGAGGCCGCAGGTGGAGAGCAAAATGTCAAAGCTGAACTATGCATTCACATCCCACCTCGTGTGTCAACAGGAAGCTGAAACTGCAGCTGCTCCTCGGAAGGAGGCGAGTCTACACCACTTCAGGATGTTCACTTTTCCAGAGGGTTTTATGTGATGATCTTTTTTTTTTTTTTTTCCTGTATGCCACAAATTAGTTTTTTGTAACCCTCCAGCCAATGGAGATGTGGAGATTAAACTGTTCTAGGACACAGGTATGGCAGGAAGAGTTTTTGATACATAACCAACATACCTCATCTTTTAAAAGAAAAAAAAAACAAACAAAGCGAAAAGTGAAATATTTTCTGGCATATTTTTGTACAGTTAAAGGGAATGTTCTTACTGTGCTCTCAGTGAGGTTTCTTCAGGCACTTCTACCCGGTTTCATTGATTCAAGCATGCAAGGGTTAAATGACATCATCTTTGCATCTTAAATGCCTTGGTATGATTTCACATTCTAGGCTGTGTACAGGTGTAGATCTGACCATGCGTTTCTCTAGAGATGTACAATGGAATTGGGGAATTCTAGGCCTCATTGTAGGTACTAGAGTCAAGATTGTATATGTTCTGTAATATAGTAAAAGCTAGGAGTTTATGTATATCAGTGTGAATGGGTCCCAAATAGCAGGTGTGAAACTCGAAAAAAAAAAATTGTTTTGCATTTTTACCATCTTAATGGCATTTTTATTTTTCATTATTTTGTGCAATATACTCTTGAAATGGACCATCTGCGTTTTGTAGCAAAGGAAAATGCGTTACATGTCGTCATGCTGAAGTCTGTATCTTGACAAATAAATCAGCTGGAACTGATAGCATGTATGTCTGCTTTATTGTGTGTGTGATAAGTGACTGAGTGCATTCAAGGCCACCTTGTTGCATATCTGAGTGTTGAATATTACTATTTTCTCCTCTTCCTCTGACTTTCTGAAAGCAGCAAAGACCTTTTTTTTTATTTAAAAAAAAAACAAAAAAAAAACAATCAAATCTCACACTCTTAAGGGGTCGCTCTTGATTGGTCAAGTTTCTCCCCCCGGGAAGCTTGAATTAAGCTCCTCTTCATTCATTCAGCAGCCACTGGACTCCAGCGTCTCAATGCAGCTGTTTCTCTGAGACGGCCTCTCGACTTACAATGAATCAAATCTGCAGGTTCTTTTATCAGGGAGACCTTTTCTCCTTCTTTCAGATAAATGTCTCATAGGAAAACTTTAGTCATAATGGTCAAATTCATTTCATAGGATCACAAAGTTCTTTTTCATAGGTAAATTTTAGGTAAATATTAATGGGTTGCATGCTATTTATATCTAATAAAATTAAATCCAACTTGTACCTATCCCATCACCCTAAAATGCAATCAAAACAAGTGTATTTGGTGACTTTTAGTCTGATTTCATAGAGGACATGAGGACGGATTTCTAACAGCATACAACCACATTCCTGCCTCCGTTTGCCACATATGTTAATCTATAGGTGGAAAGTCTCTTTTTGGCTGGCTGCCATGCTTGTATGGCTTTGATTATCCGTTCCCCTGTTCTTTTTGCGACTGTGTATTACTGCTCAGATTACTACTGAAAGGGCCTCTGTTAGAGTGTTGCTTTTCCTCTCCTTCCTGCTCATCCACAGGGCCTATCATTTCCATGATAACATGTTCTTTGAAAGACCCACTGGCTAAGATAAAGCCAAGGAAGCTCCAATTCAAAAAGAACTGTTCGCTTTTAGGTACACTGTTTGAAAATATAGTTATAAATGCTTCAAGCATCTTTGCCAATTTGATTAACATTCGGTTCACATTTGTTTTGGAGCTAATGCTTTCTGGCCATATGTTCACAGCCTATCAACCGTGACAAGGCCCATTATGGGTCTCTTCCCTCCACTGATCTGGAGGTTGTTCAGGCACTGCTGCTTAGGTGGGTTATTTAAAAGTCATTCCAGTGGCTGTTCTATTGCTTGATTAGCACAGGAAGCTAAGACCTTAGGGGAAGCTAAGGGTCGTCTGACCCTTTCTTTTCCTATCTGGTCTGCAAAGAACAGATTTCTCCTCGTTGAATGTTCTCAAGTGATGACTAAGGCATGAAAATCTCCAGGACCTACTGGACAACCAAATATTCTTGGTAACAGCATTAATACATCTATCCTACCTCTCCTCCTCCAAATTTCACCATTAATAATTATGCACTTATTCTAGGAGAATATCGCCAGGATACGGGGTGAAGGAACATTTTCAGGTGTGTTTATCTGGATTTGGATAGACGATCTAAACATATACAGTCATAATTAGGATAGGTTTGAGTAAAAGTTCCAAAACATTAAATGCGTTCTATAATAGAGATAGCTATTGACAGTATAGTGTTACACACCATATTTAACCCGATTACCCGACTGTATTCATGCACGAATGCGAAAGAAGCTTTTGATATGCGCACATGTGCAGCTTGTAAAAGATCTGAATTAAGCTGATTTGGCGGTGTCTACACAAGTTCAGCACTCAGCTGGGTGCCTTCCTCCCCCTCCCACTCGCATTTACAGCCTTTCTGCTGCGCCTTTATTAGCTGCTCTGTTGCCTCAAAAGACTATCAAGATGACAGAAAATAACAAGCAAAGCAAATTATTGACACTAGTGCTGCAGAAAGTGTGTCTGTATCGTCATCCTAACTACTCTGTGCAGGCCCAGATGGTGGGCTGGTGTGAAGCTGCCTGCACATCTCTCTGTAGCATTGCCTAAACCCAAACAGATCTGTTTACAAGATTTGCAAGCAAAACCGTATGCTATTGCCTCCAGAACCAGAAACTGGCACGCTCACTTAGATAGGCTCAGCAAGCATCTGGCCTGTTAATGCCATTAGTAAACATTGCACAAATTGGTTTTGATTTGAAAAAAATGAAAGATGTTTAAAGTTGCAATTATTTTAGCAGCGTATTTGTTTCTTCTAAAGTAGAAATCGTAGGAGGAAAAAAAACTGAATACAAAACAGTTGCATTGTGAGTTGGGATTAATTTCTAAAAGCATTCGAGGGAGGCGATCCAAAAATCTACAGGAGCGACTGAACGCTGAGATTTTAAGTAGCGATTATTCACAGCATGTCGCTTGCTCAGAATGTGTGTCTTGTACTGTGTAGGATACTTGTGAATTAGTTTCACAGCAACTGTTGACAGACTTATGCCATTTCTACAGTGTCAGGGCAAGAGGAGACCACTGTTCCAGTTTTTCCAGGAATAATGCTTCCGTATGACAAATCCAGAAAGCCTTATAAAAGTGGAGCGATTTTTTTATGAGAACGCAAGTCATGGAGTCACTGAGTTAAAGGCCTTGAATGCACTATTTGTAGGTACCATTCATATTTAAGAGATTGCTTCTTCAGTATTGGCGGTACAGTGGTGCAGCATGTAGCAATGCCACCTCACTGCTCCTGGGTCCCTGGTTCGATTCTGATCTGAGGGTGCTGTGATGTTTCTGTGGGAAGGTTTCCTCTGGGTTCTCCGGATTTCTTCCCACCTCCCAAAAACATGCCGGTAGGTCATTTAGTGTCTCTGAATTGTCACTAAGTATGCAGATGTGTGTATGGAGCTCTGCAATGAACTGGCATCCAGTCCAGGGTGTATTCCCACCTCACACCGAGTGTTTCTGGGATAAGCTCTGGTGACCATGACCAGGCTAAAGCTGTTACTGAAGGTGAAAGAAAAATAAATGTTTCTTTAGGACTGCTGAATAGCTACACATCATGACTCCTGGTCTGTGCTCTTTATTAACTTAAAGTCTCAGCTTACTTTTACTCTAAAGAGGTAGCCAAAGGATGATTTATCAATTTATCAATGTTTCATGAGGCATGCATTGAGTGACAGCTGCATTTCTTGCTCTGTGTCTTCAACTCTTTAGCACTACTGGCATTGTAGTGTAATATCTGGGGCTGAGATACAAAATACTCAAGTAGTAGTGTCACTTAAAATCTCCTGTGATGATCTGTTTGTGTAAGTGCTCTATAGAAAGCATAGCACATGTTTCCCTACAGGATAAAATCTCCTTTACAGCCTGGTACTGTTGTCTGACTATGAGCATTTTAAAGTACCGAGCAAGTTTTATGTTTACTAAAGCTATAATAAAACCTAACATTGTTGATTGGTACATATGAAACCAGCTCTTGGATAAGTAATAGTCATTGTACAGTGTGAAAACATCATATACATTACATACAGCTACATACTGCAGCTACATACTGCAGCCCCAAAACAGAAAACATTCCCAAGCTAATCTCATAGGTTTAATATAGCGCCTGAGATTAGCTGTAAATAAACCAGGAAATGATTCTTGATACATGTAACCTCCTGCACCTCTATTAAGGCCTGTTCTATAGACATGGGGAAAATGTCTCCTACTGGAATGGCAGGATGTCATGAGGAAATTGAAACGTCAAAAATGTGATTTCTCTCTGATTTGCTCTTTGCTTCATCTTCTTTAGAATGTGCCATTTATATGACCATATTGTCCTCTTGAACATTTACCCCATTTAACATTTAGCACAAAATTACATTTCCCACTTACTGTATGATATTAGTTTCTTGAGGATTGTTTTTTGACATTTCAGTTTTGTGTGTGCTCTTATACTTTATACAATACACACACACACACAGAGGATATAGGTAGATAGAATGTATAGATTCTTGCACGTACATGAACAGACCGCTAATTCAGTAAGTGAATTTCATTTCTTTTCATTTCAGTTCAGTTCACTCTGCTGTTGTACCTCCTCTACCCCCTACACTCAGTACCCACTTTATGAGAGAAATAAAGAGAAACATAATATTTACCAACCTGACATGCAAAAGTCCCTTTACACATACTGTTGCTCAGTACTATTAACATTATCAAATAACACTGCTGTTTGTTGTGTAGCATTTAAATTATACTGTATTGTTTACTGTATACTTCATGGTTTATTGTATAGTCTGTTGTGTCTGTATTTATTCTATTTATTGACCTTGTACCATCAGTCACCTCGTTACTTTTTGTGTTACAGGAGGTCTGTCACCTTTTCAAATAAAATTTAGCACCATGATTTTAGTTGAATTATACTTCATTCATATAATTCCCCTATAACATAATATCTGTCTATGAGGAGAGGAATGACAATAATTCTTACTTGACTTCAGTCTGAAGGCCACTGATCCCAAACCATTTTTAAAAAAATCACCATTATAGAAAACACAGTCATGTAATTTTTTCATATTACCTTCATATCTATATCTATATATCTATAAATCTATATCTATCTATCTATCTATATATGATTATATATACATACATATATATAAACGAGAGAACACTAACAGACGTCCTTGCTTTCCTTTCACCTTACAATGTTTTGTTGTGTTCACACTTTTCAAAGGTGTAGAAACCCGTGGAGAATTGTTACATCATTGGGTTTACAACATCTCTGAGGTAGTAGTAGTTGTTTGTTTGTTTGTTTGTTTGTTTGTTTGTCTTTATTTTACAATCATTCTGTACCTGGCCCTCATTCATGGTTAATCTCTTCACTTGAACCCTACATATATAGCATTTTCAAATATACTCCATTTCCTGTAAGGGAACTCGCCAAGTAGAGATGTAGAATCAACAATGGTGATTTGTCAATTAAAAAAAAAATAATAATAATAATTCAAACTAGACAAAATGCATAGAAATAGATTTAAACATTTGTATATATTTAAATATTTCTAGCATTTTCACTTAATAATCTAATAAAAGTGAATGATTTGTATGAAGCTTGTTGCTCATAACCTTGTTACTCCAGGTTACATATAATGGTTTTGTTAGAGCTTTTCTGTGAACCTTGTTAGCACTGCTGTATTAGCAAATATCCCCCCTGACCTCAAAATATCCACCCTTCACTGCATTCTCCAGCCTGACTGCATCAGTGCTCCTCAGGTCATGTTTCTTTGCTTCCCTTCCTCTCTCAAAACAAACCTGACCCAATACTGAAACCTCCCATCCTCAGAGGTCCAGACCAAAACAGAGATAAGCCCAGCTTTCTGTTGCTTCCTGCCGAGCCCATGCACTGATAAGAGCTCACAGATGCTGTTGCCGCTGGAGTTCTAACCCACAGAGTAAACACTGTTATTGCTTTTATTGACCAAAGCCATCAATGCCAATCACTCATAACCTAGCAGCACTCCCCTGCCATCTCTTCTTTGCCCTGGCGTGTGGCTTTTACTTATAACTATAGAGCAGACAGCACAGCTGTTGTAATTTCGCAGCTAGGCATTTATTGTTTCTGGACTTATTCCAGCATGGCTCGCATAATTTTGGCTTCTGAGTGCCAGTGAATGATTAGAATTACACACCTGAAAAGGACTGACATTAAGTCATGACAGACCCCTGAGAATATGGCTCTACCACTGTGTGTCTAAGAATACTGCAGAATGAATCTATTGCTGGAAGACATCAGAATCAGTCATGCAATGGCTTCTGTGTATGTTTTTTATGTCTAGATATGTTTTTTTAGTTGCTTTGTTTCAAAGACCTGTATTCTTTATTCTCCATAAATAAGAATACTCACCTGCTTGATTAGAATATCTAACTCAAAACCTAAACCTAAATCTAGTGCTATGCTATATCCAGCATATGTTGTATAGATGATAATCCTCTTTAATTATTGCATATGTTTGCTATCCAGCTAACATTTTCAAGCAAGTATTTGTTATCTGACAACATAATTGCGCAATCTATACTGCTTTAACCTTCCACTGCAGGACAACCCTTTTAGCTATTCATTGATTTAATTGATTCTGTGGAGATGAACATTATTTTCTCCCTCTGTGTAAACTTCCTTCTTTTCCTCTGCAAGATATTTTCTCTCTTAACATGTGCCAGAGGACAAGGGCATATATTTGTGGAGTTTACTTCATAGTAGTTTACATCATAGTGTGTGTGTGTGTGTGTGTGTGTTCCCCTGTGGGTGTAGGTGTGTATGGAATTGAGAGATAGCATGCATAGAAAAATTCACATAGATTTAATTTTTTTCATGCACTGTACACTCTCGTTTATGTGGAGGTATAGTGTGGAGAGCTTTTCTTGTTTTGACAAACTATGACAGCATGCCAGAGATTTAATACTAATTATGTGTGGAGGAACACAAACACACACACTGGGTCTACAGTCATGCACGTATAGGATGTTTGAGTCTAAGTCACTGACGTGGGGAAAAAAGCAATGAATCTGTCTTCCAATGTTCCGTCAAATTGAGAATGGAGAAATTACCAGCTGTCAAAATACTTTCTTATAGTCTCTGTCTAAAGGAAAATCATTCAAAGCCAAAAATAGGCAATAACCCAGAATATTATTTTAATAAAAGATGCTGGAGTATAAGGACCCATGTGTCTATGGACAGAAGGGTTATCCAGCTCTGGTATAATTAATGCAGAGTAACCCCATCTCGCCATCTCCACTTCCACTTTTTCTGCTCATTTCTCAAATTAATGTGCACCCTGTGCAATGCACTGTGTGTGTGAAGCAATTAATTGGCTAGTTAAGTGTCCTATCTTGTGAAAGTAGCTGTCTGGACTGCTCCTCTTCCCTTCCCTACACTTCCCTTCCCCCGCTACAAATCCTAACACATGCACACATTAATGGCTAAAACTCTCCTGCTAAGTGAGCTGTCTGCTTCATGCGCTGTGTTGGCTAAGCTCGACTTCTGATTGAGACCATTCTTTCGAGCTAATCCCAGGAACAGAGGTGGCAAAAACACCACAAGTAAAAGTGAAAATAGTCATCTAAATAAATACTCTGGTAAATATTGAAGTACAGCTTCAAATCCTTCACTTATGTTAAACAGACAAGTACAAAGCCTTAAAATTACATAATGTATGAAAGTAAAAGTGCAAGAAATTCACACATCTGCTTCAAATCTCACACTGATTTTAGTTACTCATGGTAAAGTAATGCCACCTTCATCAAGGAACCACTTTCATCTTTATTCCTGATCTCTAATAACTCTGACAACACAACCTAGCTGAATGCTAATAGCTAGCTGTCGCAGTACAAATTGTGTGACAGTAAAAACTGGCTTGGTAAATACAAAGTGTATACAGCAATAGAAAGTCTGCAGTGATGGGATTAGGTCTCATTCTTGCTGTCACAAGAATGTAATCTGTAAAATTTTAGATTTGTTAGGGATTTAATAGTTAAACCCCTTGAAGCTGTCCAATGCTAAAAAAAGTCACAAATACAACCTGTATAGCTGCTTATTCATGCTGTTATCAAATTAACCGGAAAGCCATCAGACAGAGGAGTACTGCGATCTCAGAGACTTAGACCATGGCATGGTTGTTGGAGCCAGATGGGCTGGTTGGAGTACTGATTTACTGGGATTTTCACACACAACAATATATAGAGTTCACACAGCATGGTTCAAGAAACAAGTAAAAAATATCTAGTGAGCTTCAATTCTGCAGGCAGAAAAACCCTGTTGGTGAGAGAGGTCAGAGGAGAATGGCCAGACTGGTTAAAGCTGACAGGAAGGCTATGGTAACTCAAATAACTCCTATTTACAGCTGTGGTGATCAGAAAAGCATCTCAGAACACGTAACACATCGAACCTTGAGGCAGAGAGGCTACAACAGCAGAAGACCACATCGGGTTCTACTTCTCTAGGCCTGGAACAGGAATCTAAAGCTACAGTGGGCGCAGGCTCACCAAAACTGGGCAGGTGAATTGGAAAAACATCACCTGGTCTGCTGAATCTTGATTTCTGCCACGACATGCAGATGACAGGGTCTGAATTTGGCATGAATGCATAGACCCAACCTACTCTGTATCAACAGTTCAGGTTGGTGGTGGTGGTGTAATGATGTGGGGAATCATTTCTTGGCCCACATTCAGCCCTTTGATACCATTCGGGCATCATTTGAATGCCACAGCCTAAACAAGTATTGCTGCTGACCATGTGCAGCCCTTAATGGCCACAATTTACCCATCTTACAATGGTTCTTCCAGCATGTCACAAAGCACAAGTCATCTCAAGCTGGTTTCATGACACTGAAGCATGACAATGAGTTCCGTGTACTTCAATAGTCTCCTCAGTCAAGAGATCTGAATCCAATAGAGCACCTTTGGGATGTGTTAGAATGGGAGATTCACAGCCTGAAAGTGCAGCCTGAAAGCAAAGCAATCATATCAACATGGACCAGAATCTCAAAAACACCTTGTGGAATCCGTGCCATGAAGAAAGAGGCTGTTCTAAGCAGTATTAGTGTGGCGTTCCTAATAAAGTGCTTCTGAATGTATACGATTATAGAGAAATGTAATGAGTAGAAAGTAGATAAGTAGATAGAGAAACTCAAGGAAAGTAAAAAATAAACTTAAAATCCAGACTAAATTATTTGTACTTTGTTACTTCCCAGGAAGAACGTGTATCAACAGCAAATACGCACTTCTCACCACTTGTGATTCTGGTGATAGTTTTGGCTGTCAGCCTATAGGCATCACAAAATGATTTTAATTCTCTCATATATTCAAGACACCTGATTAATGCTGAGGAAATCAGTGTCATATTCCAGTGCCACACTGTGTTTACGCCAGTGGCAGCAGAACGTTTGTGTATTATTAAATGACAAGGCTCATCTGTTATTCCTCATGCCGGCCACCTGCATGAACAGGAGGCTGAATGAGTGATTGATGGTGTGCCTGAATCCTCCAGAGACTGTCAGCTTATATCTGCACAACACTCGATACATATATGTGCGTGCTGGCGAATGGTCGATCATCGGACTGACGTCATCTATAACTTGATTGTGTATTTAACATTCCTGTATCTCTCATGATCACCAGTTGGTTAGTATAAGGGACAAAACTATAAACACCTATTGAAGGAAAGCAATTAAATAGCTTGATGTGTTTGTCTATTCCAAATGCTTTTTATTCCAGAGCAGATGAGCTGATGTAGATCTTCTTTTCCTTTACTGCAGTCCTGCCTCATTATGACACTATCCACATTCAGACATGTTAGGACCAGGAAGCTAGATGGCAAAATGAGATACGTTACCAGCATTAAGTTGGGTAGAGAATGCATTCCACGTTTGATCAGCTAGCTGAGATGACCTTGGTGAACTAGCAGTGCTGTGTTCCTAAACAAACATGGTGTCTCATGTCTCTTGGCTTTCGAGCATTCCTTTTCATGTCTGCATCTGAGCCTTGGTGTTTCTCAGCCAAAATGTTTTTCGAAGCTGTTTAGGTCTTTAAGGCCAGGCAGGAATTTGATGTAAGCATGAACTGGTGTTCATAAGTCTTTTCTGTTGTAGCATCTCTGCTGGGAAATTTGATCCAAAGGGGAAAAAATTAGCTGCAGGCTGGAACTCAGTGCCTGAGCTCAACCCACAATAGAAAAGTAAAGGAAAGGCAAACAGAGGAAAAGACAGGGAGAGGGGAGATGGGCACGCACCCCTTTTGTCCAAGGTCTCGGCTGAGCTTGCCTTAAACAGAGTAGCTCTTTTGAAAAAGCTTCTCATGTTCCTGAGTGCCTCAATGCTGCTGAGGGACATGAACACCTGAGAATCTGTGAGAGGCCCATTCTTTACAATGGTTGTTACAGATAGTGACTACTTTGGTTTCTATATGATGTATGTTTATTCATTTATCTATCGAACATAATTTTGGGTACACTAATCTTGATCTTCAAGTAAGTTAGTATGCAGTACTTGCCTATAAGCACCTGGGTAAACAAACATTGAAATAATGATACACTGAAACACGTCTCTTTCCTCTCTCTTGAACATATTCAAGTGTCAGTGCTTTGAAACACCTGGTCAGAAACACTTGGTTCACAATCAAAGCACAAATCTGATTTCTGATTTTCAAATTTCTGCAGCTCTTTGATCTTCTCAGCACCTATAGTCTCACTTCCACTCACACAAAATGCACACACATGCCAGAGGCAACTGCTAAACAATTCTATTCTATTACTATGAATAGGCTCTTCATATAGAATACACATTATAGTGTATAGACTGTTATAGTATATGTGTATAGCACAGCCATTGGTGCATGTGAGTAATGCTTCCTGAATCTGTGCCTTTAAGCTGCTGATTCATGTGGTTGGAGTGTTTGTGTATGAAGGGAAAAAACAGCCTGTCATGCCAGGGCGGTACTTATCGCTGCATCTGTGAGCTTGTGGTTTTGTCTTTCTAGACGTCAGAGGCTTTGGATCAGATCTGTAGAAGCTGCTACATGCTACTGAGGCTCAGATCTGAAATGGACTCAGTCAGCAAACCAGATGGAGGGGAAAAGGACGGAAGGACACAATTAATGCTCTATTTCCTCCCTAAGCAGGCAGCCTCTAGAGGTGGTGATGGAAGAGTTAACATGTGTCTCCCACAGCCCTTACATAAGCTTTATGTAAAACGCTGACAACCAAAAAGCCCAAACTCAGACTGGCACCTCCATGCTGGGAGGCGCAGACCGTTGAATCAAGACCTAGGGGTAGGTGGCAGAGACAGCTGACTGGCAGCGAGCCTAATTTGCCGAGCTTTCTGCTTGGCCCCTCTCTGTGCATGTCTCGCCTGTGTGCCAGAGTCCTCCAGCTGTGTGTGGGCCACCGAGCCAGCAGCACTAACATAAACACAAGGCATTTTAGAATGGCCACACTGTACACACTGGACATGCAAAAGGGGCCTATTCTTCATATGAGCACTGCACTCTGAGCCATACCACTAACTGTTACTAGAAGCATGTGAATGTGTGTGTAGGAGTGAATGGAAAGAGGGGACAGGGAGAAACAGAGAGAGAAAGAAAGAGTCTTGCCTGTGGTTGCAAGCCCTGTAGTCCACCTCAGTGACATATTAGACTGTACGGAGACCCGATGATTACAGACCACCAGTAAAGAAACCATTGTTTAAAAGCATGTTACAATTATAGCATGAGGTTTAAACACATTTAGGGTGGATCATGGCTAATTCTATGACCCGGTTTAACCATATTATTGTTATCCTGTGAAATGACTCCCCAAACAATGACTTGTTTTTACAGAAAAACTTGCGTCCTTTAGAAATCTTTATCCAAAAACCAAGAGGAAATTGTTTGAAATACCATAAATTCCCTCTCACCATCTCTCCTTCTTGTCAATATGACCAATCTGACTGATGTTGTCTACTTTAACTGGAAGTAGGAATGCTTGTTTCTTTCTCTGTCAAATGATTCAACGTAAAAAAGGAATAAATGTATTTATTTTTCTGTTTTTTGCATACAGGTATCTGCGCCTGTGGGTCCTGGCCACACGTTAAAACATTACAATATTTGAATCAGTCTGGATGATTCACATGAAGTGGAAGTTCGGGTATCTGCCCCTGTTCATTCTTATCTTCAGCTGTTTGCTGTAGATGAGACCACGGTCTCAGCCGCTGCTTGTTTGGCAGCATGTAGCGGTGATGTTATTGAACAAGCAGCGCTGGGGCACAGCCGAGTGTGCGTTCGAGGTGGGAGGTCAGAGAGACTGAGATGCAAGAGAGTGTTTGTTCAACTGCTGAGTATTTGTGTCTGGAGCCTGGAGCCCAAACATGCAATCAAATAACCAATTACTCTTCCACTGCCACGGCAAGATGCCTTAACTTCTGATTCTTTACAGTGTTGAAAATGGTATTTATTCTTTTTACTTATTTTAGAAAAGTTGGCTTTTCTTAAAGGTCCTATATCATATTCTTTTCTTTTCATTTTTTATGAGTCCTGAGTGTGTATGGAACATATCTCAAATTGTTTTCACTCTAATAATTATGCCTTAAGGAGGGCACAGTGGCTTAGTGGTTAGCAAGTTTACCTCGCACCCCCAGGGTTGGGGGTTTGAATCCTGCCTCTGCCCTGTGTACATAGAGCTTGCATGTTCTCTCTGCCCCTTGGGGGTCTCCTCCAGATACTCTGGTTTCCTCCCCAGTCCAAAAACATGCATTGTAGGCTGAGTGGTATTTCCAAATTGTCCATGGTGTGTGTGTGTGTGTGTGCCCTACAATGAGTTGGCACCCCATCCAGGGTGTGCCCCTAGTCCCCTGGGATAGGTGACCCTGTGTAGGATAAGCAGTACAAAAAAGGGATTGATTGAAGGAAGGAAGATATTATGCCTATATGTTTTTAATAAATCACTTGACTTGATGAAGCTTTCTATTCATTATTATAAATCATTAAGAATGCCCTCAAGGTGTGTTAATATTCATTAGCTTGCTAATAGTCTTCTCAAAGAAAGGAGGTAAATGTTTCCTACATCAATACAAGCAGACATCTTTGACATCAGACTTGTAATGTGTTGCTGTTTTAAACCTGAGCAGAAAGTTGCTTTATTATGTAGTGCAATAACACCACAAGTTAAATCAGTTGCTTGCGGTCAGACTGACCTGTGTGTGTTCTTACTGCTGTCCTGAAAGAAATGAGCTGTTCTTTGATTATGAGAACAGAAAAAACCAAAGGACGATTACTCAGAGACTTATTTATAGCTTTACAGCCTCATTTATCCATCTTATGTGAAGTTGTATGTAAATGTTTTTGTAAGCCAAACCAAAAACCCCCAGACTTACACAGGTTTCAGTAAGGGTGATTTTCTTCATACTCGTGCATATGTTGATAAATACCAATTATCCATAAATAATGAAGTGTTATGATGGCACAGCTCATTTATATTTATTAACACCCACTAAATGTAAATTCAGCTCACAGAGAGCTGAAAATGGGAAAATGATGGCTAAACGGTGAAAGAGTGCATCCTAAGGGCAGTGTGTGCTTCCACTAATGTAGCTCAGCCACTGCAGCATGGCAGCTACCACAGACATTCAATAACTCTTCCTCCTTTATAGGGCACCACCTCTTTTTTGTCTTCATTCATGTTATTAATATGAGACAACCAAGTTTCACAAAAATTTGAGCATGCAGTTGAAATAAATAAACAATTTAAACCAGACAGCATAATTCAAACAGTATATAAAACTGTAGTAACTCGCACTCATTACGAGATGTGAAGCTGATAAATTGACATTTGCATTAGTGAGTCTACTTAGACATAACTTAAACATTGCTTAAACACTTACACAAACTCAGGAGATTCCATAGAATATGAACATTTTCCCAAACTAACTAGATTTTCATGAATACCACATTTCTTGTCTAAATGCTCCTGTGAACGATTTATGAATAAATTCATATATGTCCAGTTTGATAAATGAAGCATTATGTAGTAACGAGGCACCACCAGCTGCATATAGTGGCGTATCCTTATACTAATAGCACTTCTCCACCAAACAGTGTGTCGTGTCACTTTTCCATCACTAAACTCTACCCGTGAAAGTAGAAGAAGTCTCTCTGGAGGTTTTAGGGTGGTGCCTTAGAACCATGTGTCGTAAAATTCAAATAAGTGATTTTGAATTGAAACTAGGCATCTCTCATTTGATGTTAAAATGTGTGTGGAGCTGCCACATGTCTCTTGTTAATGGCAGCATGCAAATATGACAGTTCTTTCATGTTTAGTCAAAAAAGGAGCAAACTTTTGCTCAGTGGCTACCCAAGTAGAGCCAGTGCCAATACTTTTACCTTTAGTGCAAATATGTTATTAAGAAAACACACACAAGCAGTTGTCCATTTTCAGGAGGCATTTCAAATGTCTTTCTACACTATTCGTGACAGCACCAAGTAGGGTGCTTCCCCATGTTAGGGTGTGCCCTAACTTGAAGATTTTTCTTGAATCACATGGAAGAAAAGTAAGATGAATCAAACAGTGATAAGAAAATGCTACTTTGGGTGAATAAATAAAATTGAATATGAGTAATTTAATTGCTATTTAAAAGTCTTTAAATTATTTAAATTGCTGGCTCTTAAATCTACCAGAAAAGATTTTTGTGCCAGTAGAGAAACATTTCCAGCCAGAAACATTAGTCAGGATGTCTGTATGACTGTGGCTGATAAATCAGTGGTCTGCACTATTCTTAGCTCCACCACTTTGTCCTGGCTTGGCTCGCATGGCAACTAGGCAAGAAGGATTGGCAAATTGAACATAGGTATATAAGTACAGCACAGCTGGCTTTGCAATGGATAAAGTGTCAACATGGAGGATCGTGCGTAATTTGCCAAGCTGTGCCACAGTATACAGTGGAAAAGCTCTAAAATGGTGTGTCACGGAACAATCACAGTGAGGTATCTCTCACGCATGGTCTATGAGTTTGAATGGTGTGTAAAAATAGGGAGAATTTTTTTCACACCTCGAATTAAAAAAAAAAACACTTGGTGTTAGTTTTATTTTTCTGTGTTGCTGCAACTCCTTATAGTCTAAAAATAGTAAATATGCTACTACTAGAGGTGGGCAATATGGAAAAAATATCATATCACGATTCTCAAAGACATTTCTATGATATCCAATCGGTATCAAGATGTATAGTTTTGCTAACAATTTTCCAGCAATTCAACAGTGCATCAAACCTGTATGATATTTAAATGCTAATTATTATTTTTTTATATTTAAAAATAACATTTTATGTATTAAAAAAATAAATAATATATTAAATATTTTATATTTTAAGGGAAAAAAAATTTCATTTTACAATTATAAAGATTCAGTATGACATTTGAACATCAAATTGACTGCATCCAGTTATTAATTTAAAAATTAAATTAAAAAAAAAAATGTAATATCCACACACAATATCTCAGAAAAGTGTATTGTGACACAGTTTTTCAGGATGTCCATATTATATTGTCATATCACCCTGCCCTACTACTACTACTGATACTACTACTGATATTTGATATACATTTACATTAAATCTGTAATAGTATCTGCCACGTGCAAGACTTACTGTATATCCTCAAGGTATGCTGAATTTTTACACAGACAAAAATGATATCTTAGCAAGTGCAAATATCTTGATTGTAGGTCATTTATCTAATATATATATATATATATATATATATATATATATATATATATATATATATATTAGTAAAACATGATTCTAGTAATGATTCTTACAATGATTCTAGTAAAACAGTTTACTTCTAGTTTACTTCTAGAAATAATCTTAATAATCAAATATTTGTTTTTATCATAATAACATTCTAATGTTAGAAATATTAGATCAATTTGACAATAACCATGATATTTTCACTTTCTAAGATATCAGGTTCATCTCATAAGAAAGAACCTGGTATTATTGACCATGCTATGTTCCTCGGCTCTACGTTATTATTGTTTGTCTGTGCACTTCTGATTTTTCTGATTCCATGGCACCAGTCACACCAAGAAAAAAAATCCAATGTCTGCGTACTTTCACATAGTGTATTGTAGCACCAAATACAATACAATGTGTCTTCATATTCTGATTTTTTTTTTAAACATGCTGTCTGATATGGAATAAATAATGGCCTAATAAGGCTGTCTGTTCTGCATAAATTGCGCTTAAGGCTCGCTGTGCTGTTCTGGCAGTCAGCACTGAGGAACAAAACGTCATGCGTAATGTTGATCACGGCATTTACTGTGACGGTAAAGAACAGTCTTAAAGGTCAACAGCAAGCAAAGGCATTAGTGTCAGTCTAAAGGGATCAGGATAATTCTGTCTGATATGTAAGTCAAAGACATCAGTGAGAGATAAAAGAGAGGCAGCATTATACCCTGATTTGTTTGTAATGTCTGTACTCTCACTAGTGCCTTTGAACCACAGGTGATATGAACACAGCCCAGTCATTTTCCGAGACAGACTGAAACAAACTCCAAAGACAAAAGATGCGTCCTCTAGCACGGTACACTCAGCTCCCTTGATCATGTAGCACACACACTATGAGAAAGTCGATTGTCTGAGATGACAAGAAGAACTGAGTCATGATCCTAGGTTTATTGTTTGTGCATCGCTAGCTGCTCATCCGAGAGCCATATTTATTATTTAGAGTCTATTTATTAAAGCTATTTAATCTTCTCTGGAACATTGAAAATGCCATAACTCAGAACTTAAAGATATCAATATCTTGAATATCTATAGCCTAAACAACACCCTAACTTATACTTATCTACCTCAGGTTATGTCATTCTTTCTAGAGAAAAATATCATTCCCTCACTGCTTATGAAAATCTCATAGTTGTGAACACTTCTCATAGTTTTGATATTAGCACAAGCTTAGTCATACTGACACCGATGCACACTAAGTCACGCAACCATAACAAAAACGGACATGTTCAAACACGTACAGTTTTAGAGAAACATTACCTGCTTAGTCCCAGATTCAGGCTGGCTAAAAGGATTGTGTACACAGCTCTGCTTGAAAAAACAGCATTCACAGCAAAGTGTGTTCACAGCAAAGTGTGTGCAGTGTACACGAGTGGACAAGTGACATACAAGTGAGTTATTTCATTTATGGAGCTCCAGGCATCAAAATGAGTATCCCAGACTACAGTCTAAAGAGAAAAAGTGTTCCTCTGGGGTTCTTTGGATAGTTAAGAGTGATTTGACAATTGATGTGAAATTTAGCCTTTGTAATTCTTAAAAATTACACTTTTTAAAATCATATTTCAACACTGAATCTAAGAAAACATACATTTAAACATTCAAAAAATATGTCAGTAATATTTAATTTCTGTTTGGGTAACAGTGTTGCACTTTCAAAGTGACATCAGTCGACATCACAAAATTATTGTAAAGAAATAAGGAAAAAGTAATGAGAGAACTTAATTTTCATCTTCCCATGATTTTCAGGAAATTCAGATGATGCAACTTTCTTTTGAACTTTTCTGTTGGAAATAATGCAACTTTCTGCTGAACATGTGACTTGTGGAATATTCCAAAGAGATGAATGTGTTCAGATAACACGGTGGAGTCAATGTTGTGGGACACAGAAATGTAGATTTTTTTAATCTATAATGGATGAATCATGAAAAAGGGTGTTTCAAGCATGATATGTTAAAAGAATTGACATAAAAAATGTATAAAGAATTTTTAAAAATGTATAAAAAATACATTTTCTGAAGCATTTTTTGCTTATATTTCAAGGTAAAACATGTATATTATATATTACAGTGAGTTGGGAAGGCAAATTGCTGTATTCTAAGGGATGTACCTTTTGTAGGTTTTATTAAAGTTTTATATAATTAATTGGAAATATGCACATCGGTCATTGTTGAGTACGCTTTATGTTTAAAATATCTTTCACCATTACTTTACATCCATATTTGTAACTGTAATATAAGTGAGACAAAAATGCTCCCCCAATTGTGAATCACCCTTATAGGTTTTCCTAAAGGGCTCTACTTGTAACTTGTAGGGTTTTACATCAAACCTTTACAAACTGAATAAACCTTCATGAGGCGAGATGGAATCTTTAGCACTTTAGCCTTCTGAAGACATTTTTTACTTGAAAACATAAATAATGTTCTGTGACTTGTAGCTATATTATTATATATTCACCTTACTTGCTTATAAATTAAATAGTCTAATCTAGCAAGCTAATATAGCTGGCTAATATTTTCAGAGAAAACTGGCTCACTCAGTTATCTAGCTAACTTAGCTGAAGATTATTTCTCTAAACAATACATGCACAAGCTACTCTTAGATACTGTGTCTTTTGGTAACTCCGGAAGACAGAGCTACGAGTGCCTGTGGTGTTTACTGCTGAGCTAATCTTCCTTCCTTGCTGCTGACCCATAAAGGAATCTGGCTGTGTTATCTGGGCAGACTTGGGCGCTTGAGGCTTAATGTGTCTGTGAGCAGGTTTAAGGAAAACAGTGTGATTCCCTGCCCCACAGCCTGAAATATATCACCACAGACTCATTCCCAGATAGCACTCATGAGTGACATCTCCAATATACAGCAATCTCTCTCTCTCTCTCTCTCTCTCTCTTTTTCTCTCTGTTATCATATGACCTTCTCTACACTCCAGGAGGTTATATGGTGACAGTAGGGTTATTCTCAGGCTTATTGCTGGGGTAACAGTTGCACCAAAACTTTGTCCTAAGGTTCATAAGTCAGTCATAAGCTTTCAGGTTAATTTGGCCAGCAGCAGGTTGCACCAGGAGAATCTCTGCTGTAGCCTAGTTTGAACACAAATGGCCACTACCTTCTAGTTTACAGACTACTAAAAATTACCAGTTGCACCATGTAGCATAGTTATAGTATTGCCTTAAGTTAAGTTAGAGCTTAAAACTTTCTCCTACCCCTATTAGGTGCAACATCTGCCACACAAAAACTACTCAGTAATTATGTTCTACGTGTGCAGAGTAAAATGTGCATGTTTACTGCCTATAACTGTGATTTTTTTAAAACAAATTTGGTGATGACTAGAATGATTTCTTTATATGGGATAATAATGAGATAATGACTAGAATGATTTCTCTATGGGGCACAGTGGCTTAGTGGTTAGCACGTTTGCCGGATTCCTCCGGGTACTCTGGTTTCCTCCCCCAGTCCAAAGACATGCATTGTAGGCTGATTGGTATTTCCAAATTGTCTCTAGTGGGTGAATGGGTGTGTGAAGGTGTGTGAGATTGTGCCCTGTGATGGGCTGGCCCCCCATCCAGAGTGTACCCTGCCTTGTACCCCGAGTTCCCTGGGATAGGCTCCAGGCTCCCCCGTGACCCTGTGTAGTATAAGTGGTACAGAAAATAGATGGATGGATGGATGGATTTCTCTATATATTTTGTGGTCTATAATCATAGAACATCACCACCTTGCGGAAATACACTGTTTGTACCAGCACATATAAACGTAAGGTATCATAGGAACTACAAAATATTTTTATATCAGGCAGCTTAGCAAGCACTTAGGTCTATTTGAAATTATAAGCAAAACATAAAACATAAATCATATTTAAACCATTTTAGCATTAATGTATTACTATACTTTATTCTGTCATTCAGCATATTCTAATGCAGAATGAGTTGCAGCCACTTTGTTAACTTTAGTTGCTATGGTTCATTATTAAAATGCTGTTGCACGAGAGCCCAAGCAGAACTAGCACAGAAAGTACACGTACAAGAGATGAATAATTTGAGTCTGAGAGACAGACCTTGCTTGATTTATGCATTACTATTTATGACATTACCTAGTTATAACGTTACCTTACATGTTCAAACTTCTATGCTGTGCTACTCTCAATAAGGTTTAGGACCGACTATACACACTTACATACATACGATACAACCTTTTAATCAAACTGCTGCAACTGGCATGACATATTACATGCTACTGGTATACAGGAACCATATGATACAGAAATCAAGATCTAGAAATTATGGAACAACTGTTTTGTACTAAAAGACAAAAACAAGTGCTACCTTAGAGACATGTTTCCTTTTAAAGCTCAAGTGATGCAACACACCCTCAATACAGGGTAGGTTCCTTCACAAATTGCACTGTAAAAAAGATATTTGATTCCATTGCTTTATTTATGAGAAAGCAAGTTATTTGAGTTGTAAATATAATGGTTTGATCACACTCTGAAACAGTCAGTGTGTCAGTGTTATTGAGACTCTAAGTTTGAGTTTCTGTGAATTTTATTTGTAATGTCAGTCTTTAAGACTTTATTCTTAACACAATTCTCTAGTCAAAGCTAGATATTTACTTAAAGATTTCTCCTGTAAATGAATTCAGTGACTTCCCAAAAGGTCTGCCTTTGCTATGGGGGTAGAACTGAGTCAGGCTTATTCTGCTATAGCAGTGTGTGCTAGTGCTGTGTATTATGCCATGGTGTGAAATTGAGAACTACACCACAGAGCAATGCTATTGCTTTTCCACTGCAGTTCAGCTTTTGAGTGTGTCATATCCTCTCATTCAGTTAACATTTATACTATCCAAGACTAACGCCACAGTGTGCCGCAGAAAATATGAGGTTTCACTATGCTTCAAATACAGAAAGAATGAAGTGGCATAGGAGAACATGCAGAAAGCCAGACTCTAACTGAAAGTTCCAGGTGAAGTGCTCATGCGTAGTGAAGACAGACGAGGCTCTGTAAAGGAGAGGAAATTAAAAAACAATGATGGAGCGTGGAGGACTTTTAATTTTCTTAATTCGTTCTCTAATTTCTTCTGTGATGCCTTTTTTTTGCCTTCAGCTGAACTTCAACAAATAAATAGGCTAATCTGGTAAGCTAAAATAGCTAGCTGATGTTTTCAGAGAAATTGGCTTGCTCTTTTAGCTATCTAGCTAAGTTAGCTAATGATCATTTGGTAACTTTGGTACATTGAGCTGCTAATTTACATTGGATTTTATTGGAAACAAGTGCCTGTGGTGTTTACAGAGAGAGAGAGAGAGAGAGAGAGAGAGAGAGAGAGGGAGGGAGGGGGCACACTTGGCTCTGCAAAGAGGAGGAAATTGAGAAACATCAAGTTGGAGGAAAAAGGACTAGGGTCTGATTCGTCCTGGTAGGAGCGTGTGGTGCCACAAGCTGGCAGGCTAGTGAATAATGAGATTTTGATTTAAAAACTGCTCTCAGATCAGCTGTGCCTACCACAGGTCCGGACTTTGGTGTGGTTGCTCTAGCAGACATGTTAATGATGCCTGCAGATGAGTCTGCCATACACTTTCAGCAATGCTGCAGTTTGCACACTGCTTGGCCTACTAATAACCTCAGAATGGCTCCACTTGTGGCTCCGGTCCCGCACATGTCTGCGACTGCCACGTGAATCAGTCTTTGAGCAGTATGTGAGAATAAATAACATTCATCACAGGATCCTCACACACAGTATTCAGTCTAGATGGAAATATGCTCCACAGAACAAATTTTATTTTGCAGGTCAGCCAGTTTCTTTCTGAATTGTGTTTTATTTCAGCACAGTACAGGAGTGAGTCTTAAGCAGCAGCATTGAGTATTATACTAGTGATATTAGAGATGGCAGTTTCATGGACTTCCTCTCATGCTCGTCATAGAGAGAACACAGGTCATCTAGCACTTCATCAGGCCTGGAGTGCAGAGTGAGAGAAATCTTCAGAAGAGAAAAACACATAGAGAGGGGAAAATGAGCTGAGGTCAGACAGGGCCAAACTCCTGCTTCCTGCGTCCCCCAACGTTCTCGGTCTGTAGGATCAGCTTGCTGAAGCCTGACCTCCCAAGAGAGACGCTGGGGTCGACAGGGTTATCCTGGCCATCACAGACGGGCCTTCACAAACGGTCCAGTGTGAGCACCGTGACCCAGGGGAACTGATTCTCTAAACACAGCCTGCAATAGCACAAACAGCTCTGTGTGACACAACTGCTCAAATTATTTCCAGCCATTCCGTGCAGACCTCGTACGCCAATTAATGTGATTAATGTGGTGGGCTGAGGTTTGTTGTGATCCAGCTAGGCACAACACAGCCAGCCAGGATTGGTGCTGATGAACAAATTCACACATTCCGACTGTACTTTATGAGACAGAACTCAGCTCTCACAGTACATTTGCTCATAATATTATCAATGCACCATGCAAACCATTTCCTCTGAATGTGTTAGTATGGGGGACTCTAGCCCTGAACGTCCTGCAGACTGTCTGGATGTTTTTATGAGAGTTTTACAGTCTCTGATTTATCACTATGCATGGCTGTTAACTTGATTATTTATCGTATACTTTGAATTTTGCCTTCTAATGTAATACTCCCTGGGTTTTGCTGTCAAATTTAGCTCAGTGTTTTATATTTTAATGCTCCTGGCAACATTCTCGTTCTTGGCTCAGTTTAAATCCCACCACATTTTTACATAACTGACTTTTGAGTGTTGTTAATGAAGTACTCCAAACATGAACATGGCAGCTTGATAGATCTTTTCAGCCATTTATTTATTTATTTATTTATTTATTTATTTATTTATTTATTTATTTAAAATATCCCAGCATGTGTCATTTTAAGCCAATATAACAAATCTACATTGAATAATAAATTGTTCAGTAAGTTTTTATCACGCCCAGGAAACTACTGAAAACGGCCTTGATACAGCTCTACACCTTCTCCATCATCTATGAATATTGATGATTTGTAAATTAGAAACTCCATATATTACCATAAACGTATCTTGATTTGCATTGTCATGATATTCTCAGTAATTTATATAACAGTTGCCAAAACCTTCAAAAATATACTACAACCACGATGATTTTCACCATTAACATTAGTTACATAGCCATCTAATTTAACTTCTAATAAGTTCTATTCATTCTACAGGTTTAACTACAGGTTCTACAAGTGCTGTTGCAGTGTACTGGAAACAACACAGGCTCAACTTCTTACTTGTAAAACATCTAATGTTGAAAGTTGACTTCTCATTGTTTTAGCCTACCTCTCTATATGAACATAGTGGGGCAGTACAACTATATTTTATGGTAAGTGTTGGTGTTGCTACTTTAATAAAGTAGTTAAGTGAGAAATAAAACAAAATAGGGTGTGCAGTTATAGGAAAATAATCAATGTCAGGGTGATGTGATGCATTTACCACCCAGAACAGCATGTCACAAAGTGTTTTATTCCTCATATACAGTCATTTGAGCACAATTTTTAATTTATTTAACCATTTATAGTTACATTTAATGTTGTGTAAACTCAAAACAAGTTATTTCCTGTTATCTATTACAATATAACAGCTCTAAACAGTTGTTCCCTCACTAGCATCTCTTTTTTATCTCGTTTGAAGTTAATAAGACAAAAAACATTGTCATGTTACAGAGAAACTAGAAAACCCACTGTCCTGAAGACTTTCCCATGGTGGAAAACTTACTGACAGGTACAAAGTGCTGACACTGGAGACTCCTTCTATAAATGTTAAATAAATGTCTCTTTACAGAAAGCTTCACAATGTCAGTGATTTTACATTTTTCTTTGTTAAACAACAACAGTTTGTTTATTTTTTTATTATTAGTCTTAGATTATGTGGCGCATCCACCATACGAGTCCCTCTGAATGAGCTGTTTCTATAGAGATGAGAGTGTATTAGAATGGGCTTATTAATATAAAACTATCATTTGAATTACAACCAGCACTAGATTCAAGAATTCAACAAAGTAGCTTGTGTAGCAATACTGATTAACACTTTATTTTCTTAAAGTACACAATATATGTATAATCTAATAATCAGAAAATATGCAGGTTACTATCTGCTAATAAGACCAGACTTGAGAAACCAAAATGTCTTGTGGTTTCTTTTCGTATTTATTATTAGCAGAAAGGATGGCAGTAATCGTGAATATAGCTTCAGTGTAGTTGTTGTCCTTTTAAAGTGACTGTGGTCCTTATCAGACTACATGTAAACAAAATAAACCTATTTTAAAGTTTTTACATCAAGTAATGTTTGCTGAAATCTTCAAAGTGTAAGAATCCAACCTAGTAAATACAACTAAGTATTTGGAATCTTTGAATATTTTTATGTAAGATTATGAGGATATAAGATGGATAGCCATCTTTTTGAGTAGATACTGCTTTCTTTTTTTTCTTTCCATTTGTTTTTTAAAACTAGACCGCATCTGTTAACCAGTGGTCTTTGTGCATATGCTTTTGGTGGGTGGAACTGCCCACCAAGAGAGTTAAAAACCACCCATATGTGACTAAGAGAGCAGTCATTTGCACCTCCAGCCATAGCTTCCAATGCTGACTAATGCATTTATCCCCTGCTACAGAAGTCGCTACTCTGTTGTGTGAGCAGGGCAGCGTGGAGTCCCTCAAAGTAAATGGTACACATAACTTTGCCTGACAGAGACTGGGCTTAGAGAATGCTACGGCTAGCGCTCCACCCCGTTCTTACTTCATCCAAGAGTGGCTAATGAAAGGGTATGAAAGAGCTCTGTCAGCCCTACTCTGCCCACACAGGCTGGAGGCTACCAGCTGACAAATGCTCGTGTTTACTGTCTCTGAGATTCTGTCGCTCATTTCCTGAGCTACAGAACTTCTTGTAATTGTCAGTGGTTAAGGAGAGCCTTCTATTGCCTAGAAGCTCTGCTGCTTTCAGAAAATGACTTGACGTCAACATGGCCACTGATTGTTGCAAGGTTCTTGCGATGCGATTTCACTGTGATTAGATTCACATCATTACCAGTGAGGACTGTAGTTCACATTATAGCATACGTGCAGCTCAGCATGCTTTGAAGTAAAATAAAAAAGGGGGGGGGGAATATACAAACATAATTTAAAGTGATGCCACACATAACATTTAATTCCATTAAGAATCACTGATGCTGCTTTATGTTATGCTTATTTATTCTGTTCAGTTTGCCTTTTTGTCAATAAAAAAGATGATTAAAAAACACTATGCTACACTATCATCTTTTTTAGGCTGTAATACATGCTTGCAATAATTGCGCTGGATTCATGTGAGAGACACCATGTGAAATGAAGCATTTATTTGCACAATCAACTAGGAGAGTTGGAATAGCTTCTGTATTTTCATCTGCAGAGCTGATTACATTATACAGTGGCTTTTATTTTTGTTGGCCTTTCTAACCCTCTCTGCCTTTCCTAATCAAGAGTGAATGACTAGCATGGCCTACTGATGTCTCTCTTTCCCAAGAGGTACAAAATGAAGATATGAAATGAAAAGGGATATGACAAATATATCCTGGGTTCTGCTTCTTCTACTCCCAAAGGTCCACACTACATGATTTCCCAGGTTGACCTATACCTTTTATATGTGATGTACATAACTGTACTAACCTGATATGAATCATACAGATAGTACACATACAAACACCTCATATGCCATTTGAAATATACTTTTTTTTTTTACATTTTCTCATGTAAATGGCAGAGAGTTAATAAAATCCATGACCCAAAGAACTGTAGGCTCTTCAGTTTCAATGGAGTTTGAAAGAAAATGCAACATTATCTTCAGAGTTGTCCAAACCAAATAGGTGCTGTTGTTATATATGCTAACATCTTCAAGGTCAGCAAACAATAGATTAGAATGTTTATTAATTTAATGGCTCCTTGACTTATCTCTTTGTACTAGAACATATTACCAATCTACAGGTATAGTTCATGTTTCATTTATTTCAGGTTGTTTACTTATTTTAAGACCAGCAATGAAGCTTGTGCAGTCTTATACGTTCTATCACAGAAAATTTGGCATACTTTAAATAAATGATTCCTAATGCCTAAAAGGGGTCACCATTAAAAAGCCTTTCATTCAAAGTTGAGGTCACTCTGAGTAGGAGAAATCAATTCTCAGTCCGTCTTCCCTTAGTTGAAATGCCATAGAGAAAAGAAAAAGCATGAAATAGTATTATGATTCGAGCATTTTAAGCAGACTTTTAAACTGATATCTTTGTATGATATGCCACAGTATAGGAGGATAATTGGATAATGTAAAGGTTCCTAATCAAACAACTCCCTTGGGTGATTTTTAAAAGCTATTTCAGAGATATTTATATCAATACAAAAGCCAAACAGGCATTAGCTTGCTTTGAGCGTGCAGGTTTTGCAACCTTAAACAGTAGAGGTCACATGAATGCTCAGGAATTGGAAAGTAAGAAGTTCAGATTGGGAAAATACCCAAGTGCCAGTTGTCATAAAGCCAGCATTAGTCACTTTCTTGTGCAGTCCCAAATTCCATCATGCCATCATGTCATGCATCAGCAATGCCAAACCACATGGATTAAAGCCGCTTCATGGTCACCTGAGTGCAGACTGGCAAGAGAGGAGAGCATCTAGTACTTCATCACTCCCTTCTGACCTAAAACTTCATATAGATAGATAGATAGATACATACATACATAAATACATACATACATACATACATAGATGCACACATTTGTCTTCACAAACAGACAACACTCTTCATGCCTTAAAACATATGTGGTGGGCGAAAAAAATGGGCATGCAAATTAATTCTATGTTGCATACTTATTTACCAAAACCACTGCAGGCAAATTCAGGTAATTACTCAAAATACTGGCTCTAAATAATCACACAACTCATTGATTAAAAAAAAAAAATCTGCTTATAATTAGGTCCAGTTAACCTATGTTTACATAAATCTAACTCTAAAGCTTTGTCCTTTGTGTCCCGTGCATAGACTTTTTGTGTAGTTTATCTCTGATTACATCCTCAGTGTGAGACAGTCTTAGCACAGATCTCGCCAATTATTTTTTTTTCCCTGAATGCATTTTATTCCTTACTACAGCTGAGCAGATAGATAGTGCAATTTGTTGGTGGACTTGCTGTGGACATGAATAATGTATTTGCTTGGCTGGATCAGACCATGTTTCAGCTCCATTCTGTGTGATAATGAAAGAGACCCTTTGGGATCACCAGCCTCTGCCGGTCAGTGACTCATACAACAGCCGGCGGAAAGATAACCCGCCGAAGAGGCAGGGGTAGCTTTGTGATGATTTTTTTTTTTTTTATATTTTCTGGGCTCCATTAAATATTAATCAGAAGCAGTAACATTGTTGGTTGTGGTCTTTGCTTAGGCCCTTTTTCTGTGAGGTCAGGAAAAAGGTTGCATTTGTGACTTGTCATGGCATTAATTTATATTTTTCTCAACATCTGGCCACAGGGTACACATTCAGCCTTTATTTTTATTTTTTTCCATTTTTATCCAGTGCTGCCTGTAGCCGGTAAGGTGTCTCATGTCGGTGCACCCGCTAATTCCCCTTCTCATGCCCTGGAGCACTTCAATCACCAACACAGTAAAGCTGCACTCAGGAGATATGCTTCTGACAGCTCCTTTCTCTCACTCTGTCTCTCTCTTGCTTTCTCTCTGTGGCTCTCTACCACAGGCTGTAAAGTGCACGGACATCCAGAGAAACTCCACATCTCATCTTTCCAAAAGATTTTCCCTTCCAGGCTGACCTGCACCACTGAATTTGTGCTAGTCACACACACAGAAATGGATTGCCAAAGGACTTTATTTCACAAGTGAGCGGTTTATATTTGTTTCCTAATTCAAAGCTACTTCAGTATCCTACTTCTGCACACAGGATGCTTTAGCCTGTCATCCCACAGAGAATATATTAGTTCCTCCAAGGGCTTTATTTATTGTACTTTAAAAAAAGAATGTGGTGCACAGACTTATCATGGAACTGATGCTCAGAGATTAAAGGCAGAGTATTGTTTCTAAATGCCTCCAGATATGTGTGTCTCCTTCCTGGTGGTTTACCAAGACCTTAAGTCCTTCCACTTTTTCCATATGACATCTTTACACTAGACTACACCTGGTAATTAAACCGTCGGGGTAGCAGGAGCTGGGCTCAGGCACAAATCTGCAGGTTGCCTACACCAGTGACCTACCTCAACCCCCCAACAACATACCTCCAACCCCCCCACTCCCCCCCCCCCACCCCCCTTCATGCACTACTGCAAACACTAAAACCCCAAGATCCCAGAACCTCTGATAGCTATGAGAATCCTGCTGAGTCATACTCCACTAGCTGTATAAACAAGCCCATGTGCTCCTGAAATAGAAAGGCAGACTAATGGTGGAAGGAATTAAAAATTGGCCATTGAAGGCCTAGTTGTGTTGTGTACCCCTCTGACGGGTATGAAAAAACTTAATTTATGTTATTACCATAATTAGCAAGGCCAAATATTTTTAATTGATTGAATACTTTTAATTAGTTGGTCTGATTGTCACAAATTCAAAAGCATTCAAACCACGTACTACGCACTATATTGGATGCATAATAGTAATGACAGCACTGGTGTACAGCCATACTGTACAGTCATACATGGGATGCAGCTGAAGCATTTGGGACTCTGAGGATGTAAACATCAGCTGCCATTATTGTCGTCTTTATTCTCATAAAACTTCCATAATACTGAGGATGTAAATCTGCATACAGTTCATCTATTCAGTATTATGGAAATGTAATGAGAATGAAAACTTTATTGACTCGTGACTGTGAAAGAGCAAAACCTCTCATCTTCAACAAGAGCTTGTCAATTAGCTACTGAGTTAGCATTAGCAAGTTAGCTTGCTCTGTTCTGGCTGTCCTGATCACAGACACTGCAGTGTAGCTGTACTCATTCTGAAGGATCAGACCACATCACTCAGAGTGAGCTAGACAGCTATTATCTGCTGTAAGGGATGGGGTTGCTCTGCTTACAGCCACGGAGCGAATATACTCGCTCTCTGCAATGCTCCGTGAGGCTCTAAGACTGATGGTAGTGAGTTAGCCTTAACTAAACTTAACTAGCCTGATAAGACTCAGCATGCAGAACAAAACTTACACACTTGTTAGTGTGTGGATATTTATTATCCGATCTGCTGTCTTTTTGTATTTTGTGATCTGATCTGTACAGATTAATCCAATTTGTGTTCTCCAGCCTGTCTTTTGGCTAATAGCTAACTGTGTGAAGCTGGATTTGCTTCTAAGTTTGGAACATGATGTGTCTGAAATGGAGTATGACATATGCATACAAAAACAAATCAAATCAAATCTGACAGCTCTGAATGTGAGTTATTGTTACAGGCTTTATAGGGTGACTCACAACAACTCAGTATTTTTCCTCCCCTAACTCAATAATCATTTCTTTTTTTTATTTTTAACAAACCATTGCATGTACTGCAGTGTTGCATTAGCCCAATAATAGGCTGTTGACATAACTTAAAATATACCATACAATACTTACTATTTGTGATGACGGAACAGGGCTAGAGGAAATGTATTGTTCCCTCCTCAGGAACACTGAAGTTGCCACATTTTAATAAGAACAATGTAAGCATTTAGCTGTTTCCACTATCTGTTCCACAGAAAGACAGCCTCACAGGAAATGGAAGAGGCATAAATCCCACTATTATGCCGCTATTTCACTTAAGGGTTCAGGATTGTGTGAGGTGCAGCAATGGAAATCAGATGTTTCCACTCTTCCACCCAATCATCTAAATTTAATATTCACCTTGAACAGACTATTTTCACCCTTTAGCTATTTCTGGGTCACATTCTATGATGAAGACAGATGGTTTGGGCCATTACAGTCAGATTTAATATGGAGAGGAAAATGAGGGAAAAGAAGTTCCAGTGGGAGTGTGTCTATTCAAGGTTTCCCTTCAAGCCCCCCACTGATTTTGAGAGGGTTGTAATGGCCAATGGTAAATGTTAACCCCTGCTATATTACAGGGCAGAACGTTCAAGCAATTAAGATTGTCCCATAGCAAACTTTATGTTCTGTGTACCTTTAAAATGGTCGCAATTTTTTTTAAAACATCTTGTTTCAAGCATCGCTGCCCCTGTTTCCTGTCTGACTATGGCTGCAATGGGAGCATTAGCTGTCTTCCAAAGACGTGACTGCACAGGATGTAGGATGTCACTAATAAAATTGAATGACAAAGTGCTGCACAATGAACCGCTTATTAACTAGAGGCAAATTAACTCTTCTTAGGAATGGATCATGCTTCAACGTTCATGAATTCACTCTTGATGTAACCGTGCATGTCACTGTGAGATATAGCCCTTGTGAATCTGTCACTCTTTTACTTTTTGCTACCTTGCAGTTGTTTTTCACTGGGTCTCAAACAATTCTCCCTCTAGGCTAAACAGATTTTTTAAATCGGGCTTCGCCACCAGTCTGAACTCTTCACAGCAATTCTCTGAGCTGGCGTCAAGCCCAAGTACATCTCATGCCAACACCACTTCCTCTTGCTGAATTTGCCTCACAGCTCCCCTTTCTACAAAGATAAGGAAATCACACAGAAGTGATGAAAAATGCAAGCTGATCCCTGGCCAAATTAAAATTTTAAGCGAAACACCCTTGCAACCCTGTATATTTTATTCACGATTTAGAGTAGTTCCTGTGAATGGAAATATTCATAAGGGTCTAGGAGGGTCTCATCAGATCCCTTTCTTTGTCTCAAGATTGTATCACAGCGCCATATTATCCACTAGCTTGCAATGATATTGAAATGTTTTTTTTCTATTTCTAACTTGTTGTCTCATTATTTATTATAAGCCAATGCGTCACATTACTTTCCATCATAGCGTATATTCAATCTGTTTGGCATTTCAATTTTATTTATATAACACTTAATTACAATAGATATAGTTACAAAAAGGAGGAGCCAAGTCCCAGCACCTCGCACCCTTTATTCTGTAATGTTCCCTCCAGCACTATAAATAAAACAGTGGCTTAATATGATATTTTTATATCATATTTTGTGAGATATGTAGAATTACAGGTCTGTATGCATGCCACCTTGGGCCAAGTGGTTTAAGATCATTGACTTGCTAATGAGGGCAGCAGGCAGGGCGACTCAGAGGCCCGGGCTCAGTGCAGCAGATGGGAGGCAGCAGCAGGAGGAGCCCTGCTGAGTCTTAGAGATTCAGGCTTTTTTTGGGAACATGAAGGCGAAAAGGACGAGGGAAGGAGGAGAGCCTCATGCTTGAGAATGACCCCGGGGCCAGGGGCCCTGCAGGGCAGGTGCTGCTCAGAAGTCTAAAGGTTAAGGCTTTGAGGAGACGCAGCCTCACACAGGAGATGAGTGTAATATTGAGTTTTTTGGATCAATAGGGGCCATGTTGAGGGAAGAAAGGCTACTTCACGGCTTGTGCCATGGCCTCGGGGCTGTGGGATTCAGAGGCGCTGGAGGTTTATTGTGTAGTTAAAGATACAAGGACTGTGGACATTCTCCCAATATAGCTGTCAAAAGAAGGAGAATTAGAAATCCAGGGTTTGTTCCTTTCAATGAGCTGGAAAAAGGTTTTTTTTTAAAAATGCTTTAGAGTGTAGTGTATTTAGATATACATAAAATTATACTGAGAATAGATATAATTTTTTACCTAAATTGGAGAGGTGTGTACTTGCTGAAATCTAAAATGCTGCATATTTTAAGTTAGCCAACAAGCTGCTTGGTTCAACAAAGTCATGCCAACATCTCCCACATGTTCAGTTTATGGCTCAATTTGAAAGCGGTTATTGCTTCCAATAAATTTGCTTTTACAGCATTTTGTTTTGCACATGTTCACTCACCTCTGCATTTTGTTCCCCCATTCAAAATTATTGCATTTTCATTGCAGTTTCACGCCCTTGTAGATAACAATTATTGAACTGTGCCAAACAGAAAGAAGCAGTTAAAATAAACATAAGCAATTACACTGTCCAAAAGCAGCAGTTTAGATTGATCGGCACAGTCTAAGTACATCTAAGTAGGCATTCTTTTTAAGTGACTCATTGCAGTCATTGTGTTTCAATGACCCTACCATAGAAAATAAATATCACTGTAAATTGTATGCACAGCCAATTACTGACAGGACAGCCAAATGTAAAAGTCATTTCCATATCACATGCACAACGGAATCGCTGGCATCGCCCAGAGCTCAGTAACTTCAGGGGTGCTCACATAGTGAAATTATGCGTAGAGAAGCAGGGGGTGAGAGGTTAGAATAGAGATGAATGTTCAAGCTTTTAGTGGGGAGGATTCAGGACCTTCGGCAACTTCCTGCACCTTTTCACTGGCTTTTCTACTCCCTTCTGGATCCAACGGAGACCCTGCTCGCCCTTCTCTGCTCCCCTGAACCCAGATGTGGGCTGACCCCATGCTACCTAGCTTAGGTCTGAAATACTCAGAGCGATGGTGAATAAATGCATTCATGAGCTATGTATGTAACCCTTTAGGCTATTCCTCACCCTGCCTGCCCACTCCAGACCTAATGCCTTTGAAGAATACAATAACCAAGTATCTCATTATTTTCTTCCTCGTCGTATGTGTTTAAAAAAAACATCTGGCAATAATATTCTTTATTTTTCAATTTTCCATCCAATCAGACAAGAGTGGCAAAAGAAAAAATACATTTTGTTTAATTGGCTCAGGCGGCCTTTATTAGGTTAGAGCAGAGTGAGTGCTTTCCTGATATATTGGAAGGGGGCTTTGAGCTGGGTTGCCACCGCATGTGGCCTCATAAGTCACATGAGAATCACTGCTGCCATTAAAAGAACACAAGACACAGGAGGAGTGAAACCTTGCAAAATGAGCGTCATTTTTCTCCAAACAACTCCTATTTTCGGCTGCTGCCTTGTCAATAACCTTGTGACAGCTATTAAAATTTGTTGACCCTATGAATCAGCATGTCAGCTGTAATTTATTTGCTCTACAGTGTCGTCAACCACCACAACTGTGCTCATGTTTGATCTGTCTGCCTCATTGTAAAAGATGAGCCATTCACAAACAAGGTTGTCCTCATTCCATTGGGCCATGAGCAGAAAAAAAAATGGAGAGGAACCAAGGCCTCAGAAATTGAGCAAATGCCCATAAATTTTCAGCAGGACATGGCTTTGTTTGAATGAGCTCGGCATTGATTAATTGAACCCTCCTGAGGCTGCTCCATAACTCAGGCAAGCAGTTGTTGCTGAGAGAGGATCATGTCGGAAGATGGACCATACAGCCCTGTGACCCACTCCAGTTCTTGGTCCTAAATTAATTCCTGACAACTACTGCAGGATTTGATCCAGGATTTGTATTTGTCTTTCAACAGGATTTGTATTTGTCTTTCATCACCATGACAGCTAGCTAAGGAATAAAGCTCCCAGCCAGTCTTAAAGCTCTCAACTGGAATATGGATGTTATTTATGTCAAAAAACTTGGAGAAATTCACATTCTCAAATTACTCTCGTTAGAAGACTACAATAAACAGAAACACATTAATGAATAGAGCCTCACGAGGACACCAGTGACCTTTCTGTGTTAATTTTCATCTTCATAATCTTAAAAAAAACTCAACAGTTATAGATTGAAAGAAGAGAGATTTTGAGAATGTTTTAGGTCCTAGAGGCTTTATTGGAAAAGACAAGCTGTGAATTAACTCTTTATAGCTCATGGCTAGCTATCACATCAAGACAAAACTACACAAGATAAAATGACTTCTCAAGCGTTCTTTGTATAGTTAAGGGTTTTTAGTGTAATAAAATGGTTCTACCTGGAACCCTCTTTCACTGTTGCAAAATACAAAAGAACCGTTAAGGGTTCCCGCAAATCACCAAACTGAAGAACCCCTTCAGGCTTTATATAGATATTTAAATAAAATCACATTTTGAATGATTATCCATTTGTTCAGTACTTCTTTGGCTGAGCTAATCAAATCTTGCATTTCATCAGTGTCCTTGTCTTTGGATTCTCTCATCAATGGGAATGACACAGCAATATAGTAAGGCTGTAGTCAAGACTGCCATTGGCAAGTCCAAAATAAGTCCAAGACCAAAGACCAATTCCAAGCCAAAGACCAATTCCAAGCCGAAATCGAGTCAAGACCAAGTGTTCAGAGGGTCAAGGCCAAGTCAAGTTCAAGTCCAAATGACAGTGAGTCAAGATTGAGATTGAAAACCAGTCAAGAATGAATACTTTTTGAGGCCAAGACTTTGCTTCAACTAGTTGGCTTCATTCATGCATTGTGCCAATGATTAGGCTATGTTTTCTAGAAGAAGGAAATAACTTACAGTGTAGTGCAGTATTTGTGCATTATTTATACAAATACTCGGTCAAGACCAAAGACCATATTTAATGAGACCAATGCCCAAGCCCGAGATAAGTCCCAGTACAAATGCCAATAATTCCAAGAAAACACAGTCCAAGTCAATACAGAAAATGTCTCGAGATCAGACTCTAGTCCAAGACTGGACAGTATGTAAGTTGATGAACATTAAAACATTAAACATTAAACTGAAAGGAAAAACTAAGCAAAACTGTAGCACAAGCTACAGTAATGAGTTGGAAACAATACAAACAATTCACCAAAAATGCCAAACATCACCTGAGGTTTAAGCTATTCTACCTTTGTTCAAAAGCAGAGCCCAGAAGAAAGATCCAACAAGTTACCTATGACAGGAATATTTTGTACAGTCAGTATATGTAAGTACAGAGAACAGGTAGTGTTGGTGTCTCACAGCTCCTGGGTCCAGGGTTTGATCCTGAGCTCTGGATGCTATCTGTGAGTTTTGCCTGTGTCTGTGTGAGCTTTCTGCAGGGGCTTTCCTTCCACCCCCCAAATACTCTAAATTGCTCCTGAGTGTGAAGGAGTTTGTGTTTTGTATATGTGTGTGTATGTGTAAGATGCCCTTTAATGGACTAGCACCTTGTTCATGGTGTATTCCTGCATTGTGTCTAATGTTAGTTGTACAGACTTCAGATTCCTGACCAGGATAATGCATTTAGTAAAGCTAAATTAATGAATGAGATAGGCATGATTACTTTAGTTTTTCTTTTGTATGGTTTGACAAGGGATTATTTAGAACAAGAAGGAAGTACATGTCTCTTTATGACACAGTATGTGTTTGCTAATTACCCTTTTCTGATTTCTGTACAAGATGAGTAAATCATGACTCAGAGAAAAATGCTCTCTCCAGGACCAGTTCCTGATTGCCATCAGAGCTATTAATGTGTACATTATAAAATCTTAACCAACACATCCTCAAGTCAGCAAATGAGCTAATGCAAGTTTGAGATGCAAACTCCAGTGAGTTCCACAATAAGGTCACATGTGGCAGTTGAAGAGAAACATCCATTTTCATTGGTCTGATGTCCATTTGGCTGATGAGGCAGGCGTCCTGTGTGCAATTAGATGGTCATCCCATCCCAGTCCCCTTCTGTCTGTCTGTCAGTTAGGGCAGAGGTCGGCACCTATAATTATGCTCCAGACGTCAAAGGTCAAAGTGGAGCAAGGTCAAGACTAAATTCCCCCCAAGTGCTTAACATTTAGCTGACATACTGAATGTCTTTCCAAATGGAGGCATGTGTCAGTGACTGTCTGTTGGCTTAAGTCTCACCAGGATGCCAAGTGAAAATCAAGATAAATTGTATCATGGTATGAGATTACCTTTCACCAGCTCCTAAAGGCCAAAACATAAATGAAATTAACTAAACAAACAGGCACAGGAGTTTAGCATACAAATTCAGTCACTTCGAAATTAAAGCATATTTCTGAGACTGGTTTAATCAAATTAAACTGACAGCATTTTTCATGATATATCAGAAAAACATGATGGAATAATGGTTGAAAGGTGAGCAGATTGTACTGATTTGCTCCATGTGTCTTGTATCAGCTCTAGCACAACACAAATCGGGACCGTGAAGAAGATATCCTGTTGCTGTTCCAGCAAACAGCTTTCTCAAGTTGTTCTTTGTTTGTTCAGCTGTGTCTTAACTGCAAGATCACAATGATTATCATCATTAGCATCACTTACCTTCAGGTTTCTTTCCCGACCCAAAACCATGTGCTTCTCTAGAACACTGTGTTCTCCTTCATTTCGCCCAGACCAGGCGATGTTGACTCAAACGGCCTTTGGATCATCTTTTGCTTACTGCTTTATTTTCTCTGATATGCACGCAATCGTAAAGATCATGGTGTTATTGCCAATTCTTGTGGCTCAATCAACTTTCTCCATCAGCATTGGAGTTGAACCATGAGATAGAAACAAAGTTCATGCAGGTTTGCTGGTCTTACTGATACATTCCTCACATCATTCAGAGAATATATTAGATTTACCAAGACATGCAACATTTATAGAGTGTAAAGGTTCAGCCCAGGGAGCTCCATTATTTGCACTGTAGTTATCCTATACATTTTAATGCATTAATATGTTAGCGTATGCACATTCATGTATTTGCTCTTTATGTCAGAGTACATAGGATGCTAGAGGAATACAAATCCACCCAACCCTATCCCTTGACTCCCTGTTTCCCTGCAGCATCATTTTTATTACCTTGTCAATCCAAACTCCATCTGGGCCTTCATTTCTTGTGGAAGGAACATGTCCAATTGCCACCTTACTGCCTTAAATGAAAGCTGACACAGCTGATTACAGTGTTCCTGTTTTCCACTAAGCACCACTGTCAGGATGAGAGTTGTGAAGGAGCCACAATGACGGCACAGCAGGTGACTGTATGCCATCACCTCTCTCAACGAAAGAGAGAGCAGCCATACCCCTCCTCATTATCTCTGATATGTACCATGTTTTCAAGGTAATCAAGGAAATAGAACATTTATCCCCCACCAATCAGGACATGTAGCTCTCCCATCAGGCATTCGATTTCACTTTCACAAGTGAAAACTTTTCTCTCTAGAGTGCTTTTCATTCCCCTTTTCAATCAGCATGTAGCACTATGAAGGACTGCATCTTAGCTCTAGGCCTTCCTTGTAGTGTATACCTGCTGCCTGCTCAGGGAGCTGCCTTTCAGCTGGAATACACTGACATGACACACTTACAAACTTGTATGTATTACATGACTTAATTTGTATTGTCATTTATGAGGGTTGAAGGAAGAAATCCACCGTGAATGCCTTGCCTATTAATCTTTAGAATTAACATGTGTTCTTCAGTGTTGTCGAAGGTTTATTCTGTAATTAAAGTCTCAGTTTGATTTTTGTAGTTTAAATGACTTTCATCAAAATGTTGAACTATTTTCACTTTGGTTAATACTTAGCCATAATGCCACTCGACTACCCGCTGATAGTGGTGCTAGTGGGATTTATACTTTGTACTCAGAATTCAGAAAAACCCAACCTCCAACACAGAAAAATGCAACATCCACCTTGCCCAAGTTCTCTGCCATAAACACACCCTACATCACAACAACATGCTGGCGCACAGAGTCAGTGGTAAACAGATTTCCTTTTGCATCATTTTCTACTTGAAATGGTCCCCCGTGATGTCAGAGGAGCAGACAACCGCTAATGTCTCACAGGAATAATGACTCAACCAATAAATTTGATCCAGAATCACTAACCACATTACATATACAGTAGACATAAAAAGTCTACACACCCCTGTTAAAATGGCAGGTTTTTGTAATGCAAAAAATGAAACCATATCAGAACATTTTTCACCTTTATTGTGAAATTGCAATATGTAAAAATCAAATGTTTTAGGGAAAAAAAAAGAAAAACAAGAAACTTCCAATACTTGCTTAAGTGTGCACACTCTTTTATAATTGGGAATATGGCGTTCAGAATAAACCAATCACATTCAATAAAAGTGACTGATTAACCCCAAATAAAATACAGCTGTTCCTATAGGATTTTCCTGACATCATCTAGGTAGCATGCAACTGGAAAAGCCATGGGCCGCAAAAAGCTTATAAAGCAGGTGTATATTTTTCTCATTGTTGAAAAATATCAAAAAGATTTCCAAGGCAGTGGATATACCATCGAACACTGTAAAGACAATAATCAATAAGTAGAGAAAATATGGCACATCAGTGACATTACTAAGAACAGGACATCCCTCTAAAATTGATGAGAAGACCAGGAGAAATCTGGTCAGGGAGGCTGCCAAGAAAGAATTGCAGCAATTTCTGGCAAGTACTGGTTGGTCTCTACATGTGACAACAATCTCCCAAATTCTTTATTTCTGGGCTACGGGGTAGGGTGGCAAGACGGAAGCTTTTTTGCACACAAAAAAATACATCCAATCTCCCAAAACCTTGTGGAATAATGTGTTATGGATTGATGAGACCAACGTTTAACTTTTTGGCCATAGTACCAAAATATGTGTTCAGCGAAAAAAAAAAAAAACACAGCACATCACCAAAAGATAACAATCACCACAGTGAAGCATGGAGGCGGCAGCATCAAGCTTTGGGGATTTGGTGCTTTTGTAACCAGGACTTTAATCAAGGTAGAGGGAATCATGAATAGCTCCAAATAAGAGTCACTTTTGGTGCAAAACCTTAAGACTTCTGCTAAAACACTTAAGATGAAGAGGAATTTCACCTTTCAGCATGACAACAACCCGAAGCATACCTCCAAATCAACAAAGGAATGGCTTCACCAAAACAAGATCTAGGTTTTGGAATGGCCCAGCCAGAGTCCAGATCTAAATCCAATCAAAAATCTGTGGGGTGACCTGAAGAGGGCGGTGCACAGGAGATGCCCAGCCAATCTGACAGAGTTCGAATGCTTTTGCAAGGAAGAATGGCTAAATATTGCTAAGTCAAGATCCACTAAACTTATTGATTCTTACCCAGAAAGACTGAATGCCATGATAAAATCTAAAGGTGCTTCAAATAAGTATTAGTTTAGGGGTGTTCATGCTTATGGAACCCGGTTATTGTAGATTTTTTTTTTTTTTCCCCAAAATGATTCTTACAGTTTTTCACTTTAATTTATAGCTTGCAATTTCACAATAAAGGCAGAAAATTTCTGACATGTTTATCTTGGTTTCATTTTTTTTACATCACAAAAACCTGCCATTTTAACATGGGTGTGTAGACTTTTTATATCCAGACTTTTATATTTTTATATATATTTTCATATAAATCTATTTGAATTTGTGCATTTTTAACAATATTCGGTAAGTTTGTATACAGGAGCAGAATAAGAGATGATTGAGACATTGCTGAGAATTGTTAGAGAAGGTGTTGTTGGCCTGAGAGCTCACCATTGGTAATTATCCTCATTATTATGCTTGTAGTAGGAGGAAGCAGTAGAGGGTGATAACAACCCTGCTAATAATATATTTTCTTTCTAAATGGAAACTTTAGTCTCCCCAAACACTCAATCTTGGGTTTTCTGGGTGTTCTGAAAATGTTTGACATTTCTAAATGTTCCAACAGCATTTCTGCAACAACTGTAATTGTTTCCTTAATGGGATTTTTTTTCCTCTAATTGGGCTACTTTGTGAAAACCATAATTGTGAACATATACTGGCCAAAAGTACACTATATGGCCAAAAGTATGTGGACGCCTGACCATCATACCCATATGTGGGTCTTCCCCAGCACATACAACTGTCTAAAATGTCTTTGTATGCTATAGCATTAACATTACCCTTCACCTGACACACAGTTCTTGTGCTGATGTTGCTTCCAGAATAGTAACTCAGTGATGCAACAGAGGATAGGCCATTTTTACCCGGTTACGCTCTTCAGCACTCGGCATCCCTGCTCTGAGAGTTTGCATAGTCTACCACTTTTTACTGAGCTGTTGTTCCTCCTAGACACTTCCATTTCACAATAATAGAACTTATATTTGACCAGGGCATATCTAGCAGGGTAGAAATTTCACAAACTTACTTGGCAAAGGTGGCATCCTATGACATTGCCATGTTTAAAGTCACCAAGCTCTTCAGTAAGACCCATTCTACTGCCACGGTTTGTCTGTTTTGGAGACTGCATGGCTATGTGCTTGATTTCATGCTCCTGTTAGCAATGAGTATAGCTGAAACATCTGAACTCAGTCATTAGGAGAGATGTCCACATATCTTTGGCCATATAATCTATTTTCAGGTTGTTATTTCTATAACATTACAGCTTGTCCTTCTTAGAACCTGTCAAATGCATTAGAGAACATGTTCTCTGTTAACTGGAAAACAACTGCACAGCCAATTCAGATTCACTTTTATATCTGTGTTATGATATTGCTCTAGTCCTGTTGCTGTTTACTGCTCCAGACTTAAAGCTATTGCTTTTATTCCTTTATTTTTTTATTTTTATTTTACTATGCATGACTTTTTTATTTACAGTTATGCCACTCCTAAACACACACACATAGACATACAGTATATCATGTGTGGCTTTCTCTATATGCTTGACTTCTTCATAAATAAATTTCTTTCTTGATGGATTTGGTTAGCAGAAGCTGAAGATGTATTCGGTTTCAAACCTGGCTACAGTCACTGCGTAGGCATCTTAACTTGACATGTATGTCTTTGCATGATGCCTACTTTCACAGCATAGCTTTAATCAGGGAGTTGACTGCTGTCAAGCACTGAGTCTTACACACTCTCAGTAAACACTAGAATATGTTCATGTGGTCAGTGTTGAGAATATGAGTAATACGTACAGTATGAGTTTTCAATTTACAGTATGGTCTCCTCTCTGATCTTTAAATGACTCATATATAAAATGCTGTTTCACATTATACATGTGCAAGACTTTATACAGTAATTCTTTTCCATATGCTTTTAATGTCTATACATTGTTCTATGTCCTTAAATTGGCAAACTGTATTTGTATTTGAGTTCACACCTTGTGCAATTAATGTGCAATTAACATAATTTATACATGTAATGCAAATTGCTCTAAGATATTTACTTTGTCTTAGATATTTACTTTGTCCTTTCTATTAGTCTGTCAGTAGAAAAGAGCATTTTTCCGGTAAAATTAAATGTTTTAAGGGGAAAATGTTGCATGGTGTTAAAGAAAGCACACTCTTAAAAGAATTTGCTTCAGTTGTCCCTCTAGCAGGAATCCTTAAAGGTTCTATGTAGAATCCTACACCCAAGTATTTTCTTATCAGATAGGATTCCATGTAGCACTCCTTTAGGAAGCTGAAACCTTTTTTTAACCAGAGGATAACATTTTAAGTAATAGCCAGCATTTCAGATTTAAAAAAAAACATAAGGGGAGGATGTCTGGGAAGCAAGTGAGAGACGAAGTGCAGTCCTTCCAGACCATTTCCTCATAAAATTGCATGACAGTACACCTAAGAGCATTAATGCAGTTTTAAAGGCAAATCTGAATCTAGTTTGATACTATTTACAGCTTTACTTTACTCTTTTTTTAGAAGAATCTTCACTTTAAAGAATTTCTTTAGAGGTACCTTAGACTTTAAGACTGTGATGAGTTTCGAAAACCTGAGTAGATTGTAAAGTCTCTTGGTGCTTAAATAAAATACATTTAGCGTGACGTGGGTGTAAGTGAACCCATTTAAAAACAGTCACATACTCATTCTGAATGAAATTGCTTTTCTGCGCAGGGCTGTGATAAAACCATGACATTTCCACCGTAATTATCTCCATATTGCTCCCGAATGTTTGCTAAAAGGATTATTTTCCTCCCCTAAGCCTCTCTGTGCTGCAGCTCTGACTCTCTCCTTTTCTCGGCATGTCATTTCCAGTGTGTCGATGCTAAATTTGACATTGTCATGTGCGCTGTGCTTACTTTGCATGCAAATGCATCCTGGTGTCCATCTCCCAATCACTACAGAGACCTCTGAACCCTGTGCAGGTCATTTAAAATGTTAATGCTTCATTTCCTGCCAGTGAAGATCAGTCCTTGCTCTACATGTAATTGAGGAGGGTAAGACCAGGGGATAGCACTATTCAGATGCCTGACTCCAACCCTTACCTTCTTCCTCCAAGCCTTAATTAGAATAGGGGGAATGGGGTCTTATAACCAGTGAATACTTTATCAGTAATTTACAACCAAGGATAGTAGCAATAAGACTTTATGAAGGGTTCTGCTGTTAGACAAAAACAAGATTATTTTTCCCTGATCCTGCATAACCTCTTTCTGCGCTGTTGTTTCCACTTACTCAGTAGGTAGAACACCTGCATGGTTATTATCACTCATTAGCACCGGAGCCCCTCCTGTGAGCACAGTCCTCAAAGCTAACTGCACACCTGCACTGCTTACTTCCTACAGATTAAATAGCATGCTACGAGTTGTTGAACTAATGGTAATGACGCACAAATAGCAAGATAGCAAGTCGATAGGCCAATTCAGTTTGTGCGATTCTTGTAATATGGGATCCACAGAGTAGATGGAGGATGAGAGAGGAAAAGCAATTTTTCTACTGGTGTACTTCTTGCTTTCCATTTCCATAAGCTATGTGAGGACATAGGAGAGAATAGAGGAGAAAAGAAACTCCTTGCAGTGCAGCTGTACTGACATGTTTCTCATTTGTCTCTCTGAGGTCATTTGAGATGCTCAGATCAGAGAAGGATTTTGCACTGACATGAGTTTTACCAAGCAGGGGCTTTCCTCCACAGCTGTGATTAAGAACAGATATAGAGTCTGCTCTGAGCATGCTGTGGGCCTCAGGAATCCGGCTCGAAAGGGCCTCTGCCAACATCAACAGGCAGATCTAGAGCGTTAGCTGCAAGTAAGTAAGTAGCTGTGCGAGTAAGACTCCACTTATCCCCCATGATCCCAAATGAAGCTGAGCAGGTTCTTGATTAGCCCACAGCCTCTCATCCAACCGACCTGATTGCAACCTTCACTCGAGAGCATACGGCTTGAAGTTTGAGCTCACTCATCTAAGCTGCTGAAACAGAACAGCTTTCAATCAGAGAAGCAAATGCCATTTCAGTGGTCACCTAGCAAATTGTGAAACGTTGCACATGCAGGGGTAGGAATGGAGAGAAGGAAAGAGCAGGAAGCAGGGTAATGCATATCACATGTTCTTTAGATTTAGATTCTACAAGTAGGAATGTTACAATTATTATGTAATCTTCTAATCACAATTATGGGCATTATTTATGTTTATTGCATTTAACGGTTTCATTTTTGTATTAAAAAAATACTTCATTACATGCTCTCTTAGAGTCACCCTAAAATGTATAAATTGCATAACTGTTTCAGAGAATCTAATTAGAGTGTGAATGTGATGGCAGATTTCTTTAAGAAACAGTCCTGAAAATTTAAATGAGAATCTGAATCGGGATTAAACAAAAGATAGTGTTACTGTGTCATGAAATATAAAAGCCAATCATATTCTAATATGCATATTTATGTGATCCATATTTACATGTTCTGAATTTACTGATAAGGGAAAACATTCTGTGCCTATCTTTGTTTTCTAATGATATTTATTAGAGGTCAGTAGCTCAGTCTGTAGTAGCTCAGTGGTTAAAGGAAAAATCCACCCTGAATGTCTTGCATCTCAATATTTATAATCAAGATGTACTCTTCAGTTGTGTGCAAGATTTATTTTATGACTAAAGTCTGACTTTACTTTTTTGGTTTAAACATCTTTCATGAACATGTTGGTCGATTTTCACCTTGTTTAATGGTTTCCTACATTACCCATAATGCCGTTTGACTACCTGCTGACAGTTGCCCCTAGTGAGATTTAGCCCTTGCTTCATCTCTACCTAAAAAGGGCAATGCAGCAGTGCTTTAGTCCTTTATTTTGTCCAGCTTTCTCATCTCCTCATCTGTACACTCTGTTCAAACAGATCAGGTTCCAAAGCATCAGCTTTCATGCTAATACCCCCATCAACGCCATCGTACTTGTCAGATAGCTAACTAGCCGAGCAGAGTCTCTGCCATTACTCAGTGCTGGAAGTTTGAGTCCAAAGCTTGCTGTCTTCCATACATTGGATGTCTCATTAATATTGCACTGAGTAAGAAAAGAAGCTCTTGCTCTATTGTTTTTAACTAGCTAACAGTTAAAGCACTTATCACTTATGCTGGATATCACTGAAATTTTTTTCTCCTATTAAACACCATTGTAACTGTGCTAGCAATGTCTAACTTCTCATGGGAATAACACAAATACACAAATAATTAACCAACAAATTAGCACCAGAATCACTAAACGCATCACAGATATTACAATATAAACACATTTAAAGTGTTTCAAGGTGGAATTTTCCTTTAAGGCTCTAGGCTACTGATTGGAAGGTTAAGAGTTCAAATCCTGGCACTGCCTTGCTGCCACTGTTGGGCCTAAACCTTCATCTGCTCAACTCAATTGTAAGTCATATAAATGCATCTACCAAATGAAAAAATGTAATTATAGTAAAATATGCTAGGTATTATGCTTGGTAAATATATGATAATCACATTTCTGGTGGAAATTTGAATCCCTTGGATTGAAGTATGCATGTTAATGTGTATGAGCTTTAGACCTTCTCAAACTTATCACAGGCTATTCAAACACAAGCAGAGGAAGTACTGTAAAATCCATTGTGGAATTCACATCTGTACATAATCCTTCTCTTTTTATTGCTTCTTATAATAGCACAGCATGGCTGGACTGTTTCAGAGCTTGGCTTGATTGGTGTCTCTCCTACTGGTTTGTGGTAGAAAAATAGCATCTTGGAGCTTTCTTGCTTTAAGCAATGTGATGTGATATTTCTCTCCTCATGTCTCTCTTCCTTTAAGGTCTTTTGCCTTGCCAAGCAACAATAGGCTAAACTTCCTTATTGCTTCTAATGATCCTAATTAATTCAGTGTCTCTGTAGGATTTGGAGAGAGTACAGAGCGAGGTTGCTTTAGATGCAGCAGTAGGTCAGTGGTTAAACCAAAAAGCCAGGCTTTATAATTAAAATGTGATCTTTAATGGCCAAACATCTAAGAATTATTTTATAATGAAATTCCTAGTTGACTTTTAAGTTTAAACTCCTTTCATGGACATGTTGGACTATATTCGCTTTGGTTAAGGGTTTCCTATATTACACTACTGATAGTGCCAGCAGTGGGATCTAGGCCTTGCTTCATCTCTACCTAAAGAGACTCATCTGTACAGTCTACTCAAACAGATTCCAGGTTCCAAAGTTTCAACTCAAGCTAATACAGTCATGAGAGCAATCGAGTTTGTCATCTCATAGACCACCAACCAGCCGAGGAGTGTCCCTCCTGTAGCTCAACACAACTACTTCAAATAGCTGGACTGCATTTGGGAACTTTGCGTTCTACATTTGCTGTCTACACTACATTGGATTTCTCATTAATATGACATTGAACACGGTGAGTGGTGAGTGAGAAAAGCTCTTGAACTGAATTTCTAGGCGCTAAATGTGAAACCTGAACATCATCACTTATTATTGTTTGAGATAATAGAACATTTTACTCCTGTTAAACACCATTGTAACTGTGCTAGCAATGTTCCTCTGTGACGTCAGTGCAGCACATGACCACTAACTTCTCATGGGAATAACGAAAATACAGCACCAACAAACACATTTGCACCAGAATTGCTAAACCGATCACATAGGTTTCAATATAAACATATTGGTAACCCTTTACAATAACAGTACATGAATAATCCAGTGGATGGAGAAATGGATGGAGAATGACACAAAATGTCTTGAGATTAAATTATTGGTGTTTATTATTAGTGCGTCTTTCTATGTTCAGTAAAGAGCATCAGTGTAAATTATGAAAATAATCCAGCGCAATGATGTTTGTGTACACAGCTGCATATGGCAAATTATATAAACAATTTGAAATTATGCACATTTAATTCATATTCTTTCTTATAAAGCATGTTTAATTTACTTTACCCCTACATGTTAATTAATACAGTAACTAACAAACATGTACTAACATGTACTTAAGGTGGTCCTTATTCATGCATGAATTCATAAGACTCATGTTGTAGTTAGCTCTTCATTAGTTTGTGATTAGTACATGCCTTAACTCATCATTAGTTCATATTTTAGTTAAGTATTAATTCAGGTATTAGTGCGTTTTTATTCATGTACTGTTATTATAAAGTTTTACCAACATATTTAATGTGTTTCAGGGTGGAGCTTTTCCTGTAAGGCTCTGAGCTAGTGATTGTAGTGTTGTCAGTTGAAATCTGTCTGTTCTGCCCTTGAACAACTGATTGTATCTTCTCTCAAATGCATGTCACTTTCCATTAAAAAAAGTAGTAAACTAATTTATATCATTTATATTTGAAATGTATACATTTTACAGTAGGTCAGAACTGTTTAATACATACTAAATGCCTCACTATATATAATCTTATGACAACAGATTCACAACAAATTAAATCATTTAAATACGTCTACTTAATGTTTGCCACAGGCCTAGGAAAGAGGAAAAATAAATGTCTTATCAATAGACACTGAAGGCAGATGAGCTGTGCACTGAGCGATGCATCATCATCTGAGTCATAGATATGAATAATCATCTATCATTTCTTCTTTTATAAACCAGACTAAGCAATTTGGTTGGCTAAGGAGTCAGATCACCCCATAGTGGGCTGAGATAGCATCACCACTGTGGATGGTCACTGTGTCCCAGCTAAGAGGGTTGATTTGTGCCCTGACGTGTGTATGTGTCATGATGACACATGTGTGTTCATGCGTGCTTTTACAGCACCCAGTGTGGCCTTTTGTCACAGTGACATCATGATGACACTTTCCCATCTCTTCATCAGTTCTTTCACATTGTACTGAACAAGTTCCTTCTGTCCAAGTCACTTTACACTCCTAAACAAATCAAGCCACTGAATGCAGTCCTTATGAAAAGGACATACTTGCAAGACAAATTCAGTCAAATAGAAGGAGACTTTATGTTCTTTAGGACAGATGGCACATTTTGAATCTGCTTCTGTCTTCTCAACCCACATCTCAGTTAAGACACTGACTCAAGGGCATTGAAGGAACATGTCATATATTCACATTGCACACAATGTTTTCTCTTCCTATGTCTGTTCATAGACTTCATTTAGAACAGCTATTCAGTAAAGACAAGGAACCATCAAGTGCTGCATGAGCTTCCAGTAAGGCTACATATTCCTTTATAAAACATATCCATTTAAAAGATGCAGTTTGTATATTTTCTCCCATGTTTGATCTGTCAATTCCCACCCACCAACCACCAACTGTCCCCTACCATACAACAGCTACCAACCGGGAAGGGTGAAGGCTAACACGTGTTTCCACACGTGTCACAGAGAAGTATAAAACACTTGGAGAAAAGCTCTATCCACCTTCCTCTTCATATGTGAGCTCACAGAGGCCCAAGACTGGATAGCGTCGCTGTGATAGACACAGGAGAGACAGTATGCCACCCTTCTCACCCAGACAGCATTTGAACTCTCGATCTCCCAACGATAGGGTGAAATCTTTTCTGTTGTGCCACTCAGGAACCCACAGACTGTACTTTTTAAAGTTTTTTTTTCTAGACCTATAATAATCATGCAATTTTCACAAATACCATAGAAAACTTAGAAAAACGGTGCTTTGCAAAATTGCCTTGCAATGGCTCTTGCTCTTTTTGTTGTTTCAGGCTACTGTTTATATTTTTCCAGTCTGTAAATTTGCTTTGCAAATTTTTTTAGTAAGCCAGTTGACAAAGCTTATAGTTTAAATTAGAGGTGTAACACAATGCCTGTTTTTGTATCTCTTTAGTGTTCCAAATATCTGTATTTGTATCTGTATTTGGATTTAAACCCAAAGTAGGCATGGCTTAAACTGGAAGGTTGTTTTTTTAGTTGGTTTTTAATTAAATATGAACACCACCAGTGTACTACAGAAACAATGGAAGACACTGGGAAAAGCCCATGGGTAGAAATACCAGCACTGTAAGCATGCTCTGTGAATTCTGGCTCTGACGGTTCCTCATCCTCATATCCTCATGTGCACCTCACTGTTTTTTCATCCTGCTCGAGCAGTTATTACTCTTTTTTTTTATACCTGCTTCCTTTTCAAATGAATCTTCTTGGTTTTATTTCCCAAAATATAAATAAACTAAGAGTCTGATATAAATCACCATGACCCTAACCTGGCAGTTACTTAGAACTGATGCTAGTTCATTTTAATGAACATTGACTGTATTTGAGCTTCATATCTCACACCCACATGTTAAACAAAAAAAAAAAACACTCCCACTCACATCTTGTTTTTTGTTGTCTGCGGGATCCTGTACACCTCTAGTCTCAACCAGATGCCCTGTGAACCTTTAAAAAAAAAAAAAACAAATAATGCACCACGTATTTGTATCTGTATTTGTATCCATTTTGAATGTTTCAGCTACATCCAGGTTTAAACAGAGGGACTTTTTATGTCACTGTTCCTTTATATTGACCACACTTGTCATATAGAAAACATTAATTCACAAATAATTACATTTTATGCCTTACTATAAGTGGTTTTTATTTATTTATTTATTTATTTATTTATTTATTTATTTACTTACTTACTTACTTACTTACTTACTTACTCACTTATTTACTTATGTATTTATTTTGCATAAGTTCACCTAGTAATATTTATTTCCGCAAAACTGTCTTGCCAAGTGAATAACCTACAGAACAAACATATAGCAGTTTCACTAAAACAAAACCACATGAGCTATAGCTCATTTAGCTTTAAGACCCTGTAATTATGTCATGTAGAAGCTGTGCTTAGGAGATGGTGAATACAGTGTGCACTGACTCTTTAAACACAGCGTTGAATTTCTGTGTATTAGTGAGCCTGTGAACAATGTCACTCTGATAAGAGAGTGTAAGAGTAATAGAGTTTGGGCAGGACAAGACCTCAGTGAAGGTGGAGCTGATTCATGGCCTGCAGTCTCAGAGTAACAGATGTGATTTTCTGCCCAGGTGCACCAGATTTGTCTCAGCCAAAGAACCTCACTTTCCCCAGGCATTTATTATTCAGGCTTACAAGCGTGATGCATTGCTTGTTAGCATTAGCTAGCAGTCTGATTAATTAATTATAGTCTGGCGAAGAGTTATCTGTACCTTCCTAGGTGTGTGTGTGTGTGTGTGTGTGTGTTGGCTGCAATCTCCAGTATGTACTCTTTTTTGTTTTTATTTTGCTGTTGAGTTGCACTGTATCCTCTGAGCTGTCCGTTTCTGGGGTTAGAAATGTCGAGAGGAAGTAGTTACATGACACTCAACTACTGAGATTTCAAAAGAAGTAATGACCATCTGTTCAGTTAGAAGCTATGATTACCTTTGGTAGAAAAGTTTTTCCGTTTATTTGCAGGAAAATATATAGCTTAGACAATTCTCCATTTTAGACCCAAACTTTCAGAAAGTCACTCTTTGGAGTGGTTTGATTACATGTCTTTTATGTGTACCTGGAAGGGTGAAAGGTTAACAGTGATATACCTAAGGGCCTAGACACACCAAGGGGATTGTCAGGCATAGTTTTTTCACTGTGTTCTGCATCGTTGGTGCTAGCTGGCCCTTGTGAGCACCCATCAGAGGTGATTGAGCATGTTGATTCAGTGATCAGTGCAAAATACCTGCAGGAGAAGAGAAACAGAAGTGAGCAAAGCATGTTAGCAGCACTTTTAAAGCACACACACGCAGAAAAGAAAAATTCAATCTAAAACACTTAGTTTGTCTCTCTGAGGAAAGATTTACAGTTTTCTAACACAGTATTTACATACCAGTGAGATTTACAAGCAGAATCCTTTCTCAACCTCACAGAGCAGTTGTAAGTCTTTATTTTTTTCCAAGCAGAGCAAATCTTGTTAAACCGATTCACAGTGACGAAAAAATGGGAACTAGGATAGGTTGTTTGCCAATGTTCCAAACCACATCCTACTGAAATAAATAGGATGGCAAAATACTACATCACTATACAGTAGATACTGATAATGGTAGATAACATACTATTTGGGACCAATATACAGAATACTGCCACCTTCTGGCATGGTGAGTTATTTCATTTTACACAGCATGAACTGAGATATCTCAGCGACATGTAAAGACATGTAGACTGCTTTCTAATTCCACTGTGACATCTTGAGTGTCAGTATCTGATTGCAAACTGAATTGATTAGGCTTATGTCCATTTTGCTACAGGATGTAGCTATACAACAACTTAATCAAAAGCTGACATTTACTGTGTGAGGAAATCACATTTAGCAAGCAAGGTTTTAGATATCTTTATGTACCATTTTGTTAAAGTGGCTCCTTACCAAACATGATCTATGCAGGAAGATAGATAAAGTAAATTTCAAAAAAAAAGATTTCTATGCTGTGTTGGAGATCTAAAAATATGTCAACAGGCAGAAAAAAACATCTTGTTCAAAGCTTGATTTTTGGCAGAATTCAGCCACAAAGACATTAGATGGCTATTCCCAGACCACCAAATATCCTGCCCTGTACTGCTTCAACAGCCCAAAACACATAACATTGTTTTATCAGTTTTAGTGATGAGTCAGTGGTTAAAGCTCTGGCCTACTGATCAGCAGGTTGTGTGTTCAAGCCCTGACACTACCGAGATTGAAATATGGGGCCTTTAAGCAAGGTCATAACCTCTCTGTTCCTGAAGTGTGGCATCATGGCTGCGCTCTGAGTCCAGCTTTCTAACATGGTGGAATATGTGAAGAAAAGAATTTTACTATACTTGTGTATATGACACTTAAAGACTGTCTTTCATACTTAATCAACGCAGGTAAACAAAACATAAGGAGTTAAGGCAAAAGTGCTACTTTGGCAGGAAATAAATAAATATACCATCAAACTATACAGGAAAGAAGCTCAGATGAGGTTTTTAAAAGCCTGGGACAGGGTGATCTTAGCCCCTAGCAGTTGGTCCACTACTCTGATATCCTTCTGTCAGTCTTTTCTTTCATGTGAGGGAGATAGGCCTTTCCTAAACACATGTATTCGCCCATATCTGCCTGCCTCAAGGAGCCTGGGTAGAGATCACATGCACACACACACGCACACAAAAACATACGCGCACACACACACACACACACACATATACACACACTCCTTCCCACCTACTACCCTGAAGGAGTGATAGCTAGCTGAGAAATAGAGCCTTTGATCTCAAGTGGCAAATGCCGAGGGAAGGTACATGTGTAAATGTGTGGTAGGGAAATAGGGTTGGCCATAACCAGCACAAAATGTGTCTCATGGATTCCTGTCTCTCTCTCTCTGTTTTCATCCAGCCTTAATGTGAAATAGCCTTCAGACATTATAAAATGCACCGGAGACCCTTCCTTTATAGGTTTTTAAAGGTTTTGATTTCACATTGACCTATCGTTCCCCTCCACACTCCATACTACACTCATAGGAACCATAAGAATACAGTGGAGCTAGGCTATCAGGTAGCATTTATATCCTTCCCAGCAGGCACTGTCAAAATTATATGGTGGTGTCCTGCTTTTTCCATCTATCTGTACAATACTGCAGGATATAGTTGTTTCTCTACAGTTGGACACCTGTTGTGAGTACTGGCTGCTTAACTGTCTCCTAACGTCCTTTGGCTCTCATGGGTGGGTTTAACATATCACATCACGCCATCTCAGTGGAACAAAGCATGGATAACAGACTGCACCTGACTCTCAACTGTAAAGAGTCGGAGTCTCTGAGACTGAGACTGTTTCGTTAACATACTGCTAAAGCCTGAGCAGAGGGTGAACATGGCATCAGGTTACAGAGCCATCTGTGAGTGTGGCAGTATTACATCAGCTGTGGGCACAGAGCTATCGCGACAAGGACAGGCAGTTCATCGTTGAGCTTGGCATTAGCCTCGTGCTTGTGGTTGAAATGTGACTGTTGGAGAGTGTACTGGTTTTTCACCCAGCAGTACCTTGGTATTCTGCCAACCTGGAGGAGGAAGAAACTTGCCTGAGGCAAAAGGAAATTTCTGATTTGCTCTTATCGATTTGGTTATTTTTGCTGAAAATGAAACAAAATGGTCGTTACAGGAAATGGAGGCACAAGGAAAATCTTTTTTGCAGTATAACACAATCAGTGCAGAGAAACAAACATTTCTGGATGCAGGTTCAGATGATTACTATCACTTCACACTGCTGTAATTTTGCCAGTGGTTATGATATAGTAGTTTGGGCAAATGCAGAACTGATAAGAGAGACCAGTTGCTCTTGGATTGAAAGTGTTCCTCTAATCAAGCTCTCTTTTAGAGTTCAGAGAGTGGGGTTCCCTCCTGAGACTGCAGAGGAACAGATTGTGGAATTACTATTCGGCTACAGGAGTACCGGACCTCCAGGCTTCTGGCAAGGGAAGAGTCACTTGAGCATATGTCGCCAGCATGATTCATTCATTTAAATTTATGGTGTGGAAATGGGCCAGGTAGAGCGCCGTGGTGGCTGTCAACAACACCTCCTCCCTCACATACATCACACACTCTCCCAGCAGTACCATGCCAAAGCAGTGCAGCCACTGATGGGCACGGAGAAGCGAGTTGGTTCTGTCATCTAACGCACTCATACACACAGATGGGAATCTGGGTGTGGAAATTAATTAGGCAAGTGCGAACACCTACTAGCTCTCACACACTGCTGAAGCCACATGCTGATACTCCATCATTCACTGAGCACACTCATGAACAGTGCATATAACCTTAAAAACATATCATTGGTGCATATGGATTCAGTCATGAAACTTTCAGTTATTCCCCTCAATTGTCTTTTTGATGTGAATCAATGGTTAAGATGGATTAAGAATCAGCATAGTGTAAAGAAATGACAATAACAGTTAGCGTCAACTTTCCCTGCAAGAGGAAAGGATTTAAAATGTTGCATATGCTAGCCTTCAGACTGAAACAATGGGTAACTGACAATACAAATAAATGACTTCGCAGTCCAAAGTGAAATCTTTCATATCCTGAAATCAAGTCAGGGCTGAACAAGGCTTCTGCTGCGGCTCTTTTGATCAGTATGCCGGTGCTCTTTTCCTCTGCCAGCCTGATGCATGATGGTGTTTAGAGAATGAGTGTGTGGGATTAGTGGGAGAGTGTTATTGGTCCCCTGCAGCTCCCCATGTAAAGAGTTCATAGACCTTTCTCTTGTGAATCACCTCCCAGCTACTTCAAAGTCGCCCCAGGCAAGTCATTGGACCCGGATTCAGACGGCGAGCCAGGCAGAAGGCGTCTTTAATTACAATGCATTGCCATTTACATCAGAGCACTTTATACGACTACTTACTGTTTTAACATTACACACCATGCTTTTATAGAAAGGGATGGTTCAAGAGTTGAAGAGTTTTATTGCACTGAGATCAGATTATAGCCTAATGTTAGTCAGGGGCTTAGAAAGGTGCAGTCTAGGTATTGCATAAATGAATACTGACATCAGAAAGAATGCCTGTGTTTGATTACTACCCAGTAAATAGAAAACATTTTCAATGCAGAAATAATGTTCCTGAAACATTCTAAAAACATTTGCTGTGATACCAATTTATACTTTATGGAAGCATTGCAGATAAAGCATTCTCATAACATGCGGAAAATGTGACAGATTGAATATCCAAAGAACTAACGTTTCTAGAAGCATGGCATTTAAGAAAGATTAACCTCACGTAAAATGGGTTACTTGGGTAATAAAGAGTATATTGGTGAGTAGCATTAGCATCCTTCAAAGATACCGTAGCTGCCTTGGCAGGCAGCGCTTTCAGAGCACTTATCATCTTATGTCACTTTTAGTTCAAACACAACCAGATTACTGTTAACAGTTAGCTGCCTAATTATTGTAGAAGCTTCTCAGAAAAGTTTCCTAAGGAAGATTAGAACACATTGCATATACTGTATTGTTCATTAAATTTCATAACAACTGTTATTCAGTTAAACTGACCCATCACATCACTGATGAATTCTCAAATCTGATTGGTTAGAAGGTGTTGATTAATTTTCTATAACAGCAGTTCTATCTGTAAGGCAGGATGAACTAAGACTAATATTAAGCAGGTTTAAAAATGTGTTGTGAAGTTTTCTGTAGGCAGACATTTATTTATCATTTATGGAAAGAGTCTCAGTGCCAGCGCTTTGTAATGGTCCATAAGTTTTCTGCCATGGGAGAGTCTTCAGGACAGAGAACTTTATGCTTTCCAGTTTGCCCTGGCTTTAAATGCTTTATGACCATTTCAAAATATGAATGATAACTAAAAACAGATTTTAAAAAAACATGATCTGTTGTCCTTTAACTAATTGTAACAAATGCAAACTTTGGCAAATTGTTATAGTATAAGTGAAATAAAACACTTCAGGATCTGGTGTCATAGGAGAATAATCTAATAAAATGACTGCATCATACCACCCCATCACTGATTATTTTCCTTTAACAGCAGGCCCCGTCATGTTTTATACTTTATTTCCAATTATGTGTAACCCCTGGATCTGCAAGGGTTACACATTATTTAGATAAGACCCAACCAACTATTCATATGAAAAAGAATTGAGATTTGGATTGCAATATGTTGTTTTTAGTCATGTTGATATATTTCTCTCCTCTCGCAACAATACAGGGTATTATTCGCCTAACACAGAGAATGTGCTAGAATTTGATTTCATCAAGTTGTGACTCAGATATGTTCTGGTCTGCTGGTGTTTTCTTGGGCACGTTTCCAAATATAAGTCATGTGAGAGCACTGATTTATACTGCACTGCCTCAACTAGAACATACACCTGAGAGCAAGCATTCAACACAAGCCCATTATTCCTTTTAGAACTTAATGGAGCTAAACGTGACTGTGCTGAAATGAAATACTGCGCATTAACTATGGAGCCTGTTGTGGTGAGTTTTTATAGATTTCTTTTTCATACTATATTCATTATATATTCACTAAACAGCGTAGCATGTAATTGCATAGAGCTGTTCTCACCATGATAACTTCAAGTCAGGAGTTACAATATTTACATACAGGAGTAAGAATATTTCAATACAATTCAGCTCCTACAAGGGACGTGACTTTTTTTCCAGATGTTCAGTCATGTCATAATATACCATTACACACCAACATCATGTTGAGCTACACTGCTGCTGTAGTGGTTCAGAGAGCAGGCTGAGACAGGAGGACTCCCACTGATCTCTAATCAGTCTCAGTGACTCAGGCCTGCCAGGCATCCTCTGAGGATTACATCACCCCGAGTACAGCCTGACCCAGCAACAGTTCTCCTGCCCAGCAGGGCTATATCACATATGCTGAGAGGGAAAGAGAGAGAAAGAAATCATTTTTCTCTTAGCATTATAGTATATGGGTCAAAAATGAAAAGGATTTTCAAAACTATAAAAAAAGAAATGTCCTAAAAATATTACACAGAAATTAACTTGTACTTTTTTCTCACTTTTATTGACTTAACTATCATAACTAACTATCATAACTAACAGCTAAAGATAATATTAACAAAGCACACACTTTAATATTTAATGTGAACAAAGTAATTAGTTCCTATAGTAAGATTTTTTAAAATAATAAACCAAGTAATGATCTGCATTAGCCAAAGTTTATTCTGTCCATGTGTAAAATAGGTCCATGACAGACAACATAAACAAAAACTAACTAAAGTGGAAATAAGTGACACTAAACGACAGGTTTACACATGGAGCCCAAAGTCAGTTGACTATCAACTTTAGTAACACCCTGTCATTTATAGTGATTTACACTCACTAACCACATTATTAGAAACACCATACTAATACTGGTTAGGACACCGTTTTGCATGGCACCTTTCGCATGGCAGAATCCTTGCATGGCATGGCATGGATTCTACAATGGTGTGGAAACATTGCTTTGAGGCTCTGGTCCATGTTGACATGACATGTGTCAGCTGCACATTCGTGCTGTTTTTCTCCTGTTCTACCACATCCCAAAGGTGCTCTTTTGGATTCAGATCTGGTGACAGGGAAGGTTTCTGAAGTACACTGAACTCATTGTCATGTTCATGGAACCAATTTGAGATGACTTGTGCTTTGTGTCATGGCAAATACCAAATTTTTTTTTTTATTTAGTGGAATTATATAATATTTATTTCTGTTAATAATTTTCTGTAGAATGAATAGCTTTGATTAAAAAAATCTTTTGAAAGTCTTTGAAGCACGCATAGAATTGATGCAATTTTCTTGCCTCCACAGGAAATATTTTGAATCAGTTGCACAAATTGGGTGTGAATCTCTGTGGACACATACACTTCAGTAAAAGACCATTACACATTGTTTCAACATGGATGCTTCACTGAATTGAATGACATCACCATTTGACCTAGATGCAGATGGCAGCATTTACTGGAGCCATAAAAGGAACATTTCATGTCTTTTTTTTTTCCAGCATTGCTCAGCAGCACTTTGCAATTCCAGACACATATACTAAAGTACACACAGCTCACTTTTGACAATAACTTGACATCATGGTAATCATTTCCTCAAGGTGATGTACGGCTGATATATCTGACTGATACACAAACAACAATCATTACCAGTTATTTGGTGTCTACACACTGATTTCAGCATGTGCGATATACGCAGGTCTGTGTGTGAGGGCATCAGCTGAGCTCATTAGGAACAGTAGGAGTGAAGCTGGGAGGGAGTCAGGGTGATCTGTCCTCGGCCGTGCTGCACAGCGAGTTCTGAAGCGATGAATTATCATAAAATGAAGTCCAATCTGCCTGCACTGCTCTAATCTCTCACTCTGTGAGACGGTGTGATAGCAGTCAGGGTCAGCTGAACACATCATACCGGTTCATACTGCTCACTTCTACAGTCACCGAAGTGCAAGTGCTGACATAAGGTCTGTAAGTGGAGCACTAGTCATGAGCCAGGCCACAGTCATCCTGCAGGGCCTTGATTTATATTCCACTGAAAAAAGCTGCACATAACTTTGCCCTCAACCCTCTGAATTTTTCCTGGTTCAGTTTAAGGCAGTGCTGCAGAATGGCTCCCGGTTTTGCTTCATGAAGAGCTTTATAATCAGCTGACGAGGTGAAATGGAAAACAGCAGGGACAAAGAGCAGAGCTCTTAAGTTAACGAAAAAAAAAAAAATCCAACCAGAATTCAGTCATGTCACCATGAATCTGAGATAGATTTAGTGAAATTGATTCAATTTGCATGTATGGTGGTCAGATATGTGCCAATAAATCAAATAATTGTGCCGTATGCCAAATGACTTTAGCAGGCAACTCCACCACAGGCATTAGTGGCTGATGATGATGATTGTGACAGCTAAATCTCTCTGCCAGTGATCTGCCCATTGGTTATTAGTCACTGGGCGTGCAACGATAATCAGGTTTAATGGTCATGTTCCTAGAAGATGTACCACGATACTCAAAAAACACAATATATTTTTATCAGTCAAACTCCAACATACTATTGCTATACATGTGCAAATCTGGGAAGAATTTGTGCACTGCTGAGATTAAAGCAGTTTCCTATAGGATTTTAGTTCAATTTAAAGGCACTAAATGCATCTTTCTTGGCAAATGCCATCCACAAGGTCTGTTCACCAAATGAGAGTCCCACATAAGTTAACATAAGCTATGTTCAGACAGGCAGCTTAAATAGATTTTTTTTCTAGTTTGAGTAACAAAATATCGTGTAGAAATCTTACTTCTTCATGTCACTTTCTCAACCACATTTCTATGTGGTTTCAAATGCAACTCAGTTTGACTGAGTTACATGTGTTTTTAATTAATCATCACTCAGTGAGGGCTGCTTTTGATATCAGGAATTAGCAAGACAAAAACACACAAGAAAACAAACAAGAAGAATATGTTTAGAACCAAGACTGAACACTGATTTTATGTAAATGTTGGTATTTAAGTTGGTGGCTAGCTAACTAGCTACCTCTCACCTGACTAACAATACTGTTTCATCACAATAACAATGTGAATGTGCAAGCAAGTATGACTAAACTCCGAACAAACACGTAGGATTTGATCACTTGTCATTAGCGATGTGGATACTCAGTTAAAAATAATATGTGTGTGTGTGTGTGTGTGTGTGTGTGTGTCACAAATCCCCTCAGAGCACTGAACAAAGTACATTGTTCATGCTATTATTGTTACATGATTTTGTTTTGGCCTTGGTCTTGTCTTCACCCCTGTGTTACCATTGGTTTACTTCCCAAATTTGTTCATCTGTTCTCTGTTTAGATTCTGATTAGTTTGTCTGTTTATACCCTCCTGTGTCTTTGTCTCATTGTGAAGTCTTATTGTACTTTTGTACATTTCAAACATGGGACTTGTTTCTTATTTTCATTTCTCGTTTGTTTTCTTGCATTTCTCCAATGGTGCCAAAGCTGTAGCCATGTAAATCAGGTGTACACAGCAATGATGAAGACAAAGGAACTACTGTTGTCTTGGTCTGTTTTTATAAAACAGTAGCAGCTGCTGACATCAGCTGATATTCTGTGGCACTCATTTTTACAGGGCCACATCACCCTTTTTAAAGCCTCTATAACTCAGAAACTAAACTGGTGACATTCTTTCCAGAGAGTATGAAGCAAATCTGACATGGTCAGTCAGGAGGTCTATGGTAAAGAGGCCTACGGCAAACAAATATCACGTGGACAGCACACTAGACATTATGGTGCACATTGATAGTAAAGGGTGTTCAGAATGTGAGGCTCATGCTGGTTACCTTTTGTTAAAATACAGCCAAAAACACATTTAAGTAAATATAGATATGCAATATTATTGCAATATTGTGAAACATTCTAAAGGTTAGGTTAGTGACCTGAGAAGGTAATATACACAAATGTCTATTAGTGACCCGATGTTCTTGCATAGTGATTCCACAGGTGATGAACTTCATATGATGTGTTAAATGTGTTCAACTCTCTGGTTTCTGAGTTCAGAGGGTGCACTCTAAATTTAATTGTGAAAGGTGGAAAAACAAAGGCTGACTAAAGCTTTTGTTTATTGGTGACGTTTGTTGGTGCTGTGTACGAACATCATCTTGTGGCTTGAGAGTTATGTAGCCTGTAAAACTGTGACCCTTCAGGCATCTATATATGATTTATTCAAGTGCACTAATGAGGATTTCTCTATTACTTCCCCTGTTTGTGTGTACGTGCAGGCCCTCAAACCACCACTGAAAAGTGATCAAACTGAGGCCGACTTGAAAACCCCAGAATTACATAATTGTGAACAAATGTGGTTTGAGCCAGTGAGCATGAGATCGGAGAATGATTAAATATTTAAGCTTCATCAGTGCAGTTCAGAGCATCTATCAGGGCCCACAGGGCAAGAACCGTTCTCTAGCGCTGTGACTTTTGGTTTTTGAAGCTCTTTCTTTACTAATTCTTGTGTAGATTATGTGGTTCTCTTTGTTATTCCTCTTTTTTTATGTGCTGAGATGTTATCTGTGTTAAAGGGGAATTCTGTGAAAGGAAAAAAAAAAAGCAACATTAAATGTGTTTTTTACATCTTCCCTAAAAATGCTTCTGGCCTGGTTAATGCTGTCAGCTGCGTTTTCTGCTGAACTGTGTTACATCACACAGAATAACTGGAAAATGAATAGGGGATTGATTTCACATTTTTCCTGAAGTCATTTGGGTTTATGAATACCGTAATATACATGTAGAAATTATTGTCTGGGATGTACTTGCTATCTGTGAAGTTCCTGTCTGCTATCATATCATTGCACAAGGTGCTGAGTTATTGAATTCCTACACAGTCACTGAATCTAGATACAGTATAATGGAACATCTATGTAATATACAAAAATAGGAATTGCAAATAGGCATACCTTACATTACATTAAAAGTAAAGTAAAACTTTAAAGGTATAGTCAGTGGTATTGGTGATGTTGGCTAAAGCTGACCTGATGTTGGCACCACCCTTTAGTGTACCTTCTAAAACCATACCATGACTGGCAACAGGATTCACAAGCACATAGAGATACTTAATTGTCCTATTTGGTTGGATTTTCGTGGCCCACTTGATGTGTTTCTTATCCCATTTACAGAGTCTAGGGTGCCATAGAAATGAGAGTTTCTACTGTGAGTTGATGTTTTACTGTCACCTATTAGAATCTAAGGGGAATTTTGACAAATATAATAAAAAGTGCCCTTAAATATCATTTACTCCACCTTTAAAAACTCTAAATATTATTCTAAATGTAGCCTAGTGCATGTTTAAAATTTCAGATATCAGTGGAAGGAGTCTTTGAGCAACTTGTCCTGCACCATCTGTTCCCTGACCTTCACTATATCACTAAACCGTCACTGAATGACGAGATTAAATAATGATCATCTATTGGCAGATGTGCATGTATTTATAGCATCTTAGCAAAGCAGGTGAGAAAAATGAGCACCAAAATAGCTCATTTCATTTGTTGTGACTAAACCTCAGGTGGTGACGTGATAGCGAGAGTGGCCCACCATGCCCTTCCAGCTGTGAAATCAGAAGCAAGCATCCTCTAGGGTGCCAGATGTGACCACGAACCTGCTCCTTCCCTAGACAAGGCTAAGTAATGCACATGTTAGCAAGCATACACAGAGAGCAGAACCCCAATCGCTTAGGGCACACAAAGGCAATGTGGGACATCATGGCTCTTGAGTTTATTGCATAAGGCATGGCCACAGGTTGGGAATTGGATTATCATCCTCTGGGGGAAGTGGAGCAAATGCAAATGGAACTCAGTGCTGTTCCTGTTGTGGGAATAGAAGTGTTTCTAATGCATATATTATTATGACCCTCCTGTCTTAACTGGTTGTTACTGAAATAGTACATTGATGGTTGTGGTTATGACATTTTGTTGAGTTACAGTAGGATGTTTTTGAGGTTAGACCAGGTCAGCTGTATGTGATCCTTTCTACTGCCACCTCATTCACACTGTATATTAAATAATCTATTTTAAAACTGACTATAGTCCCTCTGTCCTTGTTTGACAGGCTTGTGTCCATCTGGGTAATTTGATAAGAGCCATTTAGGCCTCACACACAGCCTGTAATGGAACACCTAGGAGACTTGCTGAGGATTCATCCATAGTTATAAGTGGGTCAGACAGAGAGAGAGACATAGAGTGAGACAGAGAGAGGGAGAGAGGGTGGGAGAAGGAGACAGACAAATTCAGAAAGACACACAGTGACAGGCTGAGAGAAGGAGAGTCTGCCTGCCTCTGTCTGAAGCAGTTCCTGCCCTTTTCCTTCCACTTTTCCTAAACAGGATGCCCATATTTATTATTCACACTCACTGACCCCCCCTAAAACCCATCTTGGTCTGAGCAAGGGTCAAGGGAGGACCATAGCAATACATTTCCCTTGATTCTCTAGAGTCAGTGCAGTGTGGATTTCTGAAAAATACACACTATTTTCTCACTTTTTTCTTGTTTCTTTTTATATGCCTTCACAGATAAACCTTCCCTTTCATGGACATGCTTTAGTGTTTGATCACAGCACGCCATGCCAACCCAGCTAACCTCCACTCTCAGATCTTCAGACTGCAGTGCAGCATATACGTACTCATCAAAGACCCGGTCTGATCCTAGCTCACCTCAAGAGAGTGTGACTGGGTCATGTATGCTGACCCATGCCTGGAAAAATGAAAGATTTCCAGCAATCTAAGTGATTAGCGATGACTAATCAAGTCGTGCCTAATGACAGAATGTTAATTACAGTGTGGTGGAAGTATCTCTCTGCTCCTATCTGTGATCACAGGCAGTTTGCATATTTGCAGTGTACCTGAAACAGCCCATCAGGAGCTCTCCTTATCTCAGGCTACCCGGGATATGAAAGCACCACCATGTTGTAGAAGTTCTGTGCATCTGCGTACCTGTGTATCGAAAGCTATAAGAGTGTTAACTCATGCATGCATATGGATTATTAGTTAAAATACTTATATGATTTTGGCACGTTTAAAGTTTGACTGATTTATATCTGTCAGAGGTTTGATGAATGATCACATTTCAAGTCTAATCATTCACAAAGCCTTGGTAGGGTTACACTGCCAAAAATGACTTAACTAGATGATCTTCATCTTTCAGTTATTTTATTGAATTGTGAAAATTAGCTTGAAATGAGCATTTCTTATAGCGCATGGTTTAAAATAGCTTTCTTATACTCTTTTAATTAAAAAAAAAATACATCACATGTTACAACAAATGTTTGACATTGACCATTAAAAAACAAAACAGTTTGGATTATGGATTACCTGCCAGAGGGCTCTGGATCTTCAGCTAAGCAATACTAGCTAAACGGAACTAACTATGATTAACATAAAAATGAATGCGTGTATGGAAATAATTACATGGCTTTCGTGTTCTTTGATCAGTGATCTAATCAGATCATTTTCCAACAGAGAGCTATAAGAACCATATTATGTGGAAAAATGATGTGATAACATCAGAGAATTCCTCAGGCTTCACTGATTGTGGGCATATTTTTAGCTATGCAAAGAACCTAACAGTCATTTGCTCCACGTGACACTCTCAATAAAGTGGCTTTTTTTAGTTTTGCAGTTACTCAAATCATTTCTTGGTTTATTAGGTGTACTGTGTAACTGGCCATTTTATCAGGTACACCTACTATACCGAGTAGATGCACTTTCGCTCGAACACTCTATCACAGGACCACCCCTAACCAGATATTATTTGGGTTGTGTACCATATAACCACAAGGGACAAGAGAGGTGTGCTTAATAAACAGGCAACTCAGTGTCCACAACAGTAGATAAGATATAAATGTAAATGATGCCTTGTTTATATCATGGGATTAATACATTATAAATAAATATATCACTGTATATGTACCATAGGATATGATGGACTCATGAGTGCACAGACTGTACAGTTTGCAAAGCTAATACAGAATATGCTACATTAAAATCTGAGTGATCTAGTCTAGTCTAGTCTAGTCTAGTCTGTCTCATGCCTGGATTTTCCACAGAGCTTCAGACAGAAAGAAAGGCTGGGAAAATGGGGGAGGGCAGGTTATGTATGCATGTATGTCTGCGATCACCACATGATCAAAGCTGAGGTTTGAGTTACGATGGTGGAGCAGTTTCAATAAGATTAGCAGACTAAAGAGAAAACTAGGGGGTCATGGTGCAGAGTGAGCTGATCAGCAGCATTGATCTAGTCCTAATCAATGGTGCTTAAATGAATGCATCCAACAGGCGAAGCTCAACTAGACTGTTTGTTCTTGTTGTCCTCATCTGGTCGGAGAGGGTACATCATGTTCCTTCCTCAAGAGAGCAGTCTACCAGTGTGTGGGTGGGACAGACTATGAAGGGTCAATCACCAATCACTGCAAGAGCCAAATGCTCAAACCTTCTCTCAGTGTTTTGTCCAGATAATTCTCTCTATGTCAGTGCATAACTGTACTGCAATGAGGGTATCACTTACTAAACTTTGGGACTCAGACAAAATAAAATGACCCAATAAAGCAGGGATTGTCAAACTCTTTGCAGTCAGGGATCCCTATAGCCATAAAAAAAAATGCACAGCCCTCCTCAGCACAGCTTTATTTTATCAATTATTGATTATTCAAATGTTACAATGCTCAAATGCAAATGTTCAAATGTTACAATACAATACAATTCTGTCTATTTTTATATAGCTTTTTGTTCCTGAACTTTCCACTGATAGAACACATTAGGTCCATGTTGACATATTTATAGGACTTGTTTTTTTTTTTTCAGTTATTAAAGTTTGTATTAAACCCATTTTTAAAGGGACCAGTCAAACGGGCTAATAACTATAAGAACTTAATGATAAGTACAACTTTGGCAATGGTTTTGATTTCTACTATTGGGTTTCCACCCCTGAGGGTCCCCGGATTCCACTTTGAGGACCACTGCAATAAACATCTATCTGATAATATTTCGTTGGGAGGTTTATCAATGTTATGACTGTTGCATGATGATATTTTATGACTGTGTGATATCTGATAATGTTATGATGTAGAAGCTAGTTCTGACTTGCCAGACAGTATTTGAGAATCGTGATTCACCTGTTCTTGAGTACAGACACTGTGAACAGTGTGTAAGATTGTTATTATTTTTTAGAACTGACAGACTGATAGGGCATGAATCATTGGCCGTCTGCTCGAGCCGATAATATCAGTGTGTTCATGCAAAGTGCCCCGCGAGCACATAGCACTTTCACACCATCCGTCATGTCCCCGTGGCAACATGATAACTGCATAACGTTACATAAACAATGTTGGAGCCAGGCGCTGGTGTGGGAGGCCAGTGGCTATAAAAAGCTTCAGTGAGTGATCCACCTTTTAGCACTTGTGTTTCTGGAGACTGGTTATTAGGCGTGGGAATATGTGGGAATTGTGAAATCATGTAGTGCCCACCTTCCTGTGTTTATGCTTATTGCTTTGATCATAAAAATAGCTCTTGTTACAGTCACTGATAGTTATTATGATAGTCTAGTTGCATCTCACTGGCAATATATACCTGTGCCTGAGAAACTGATGTATCTGAGTGTGTGGTGTTGAAGCTTGAGAGATGTGAGAACTGAAAGAGGTCTAGTTGCCTCCTGACAGAACTATGATGCTGGTTCATGCTCTAAATGCTGAAACATAAATCACTTGGCTCACTGTATCCCGAACAGCAGCATATGTGTTGGAGAACTGGATTTCTTTACTGCCCCCTGCTGGCTGTGGGAGTTTACTATGCGATGACATATGCAAACCACATTTCTGACTCTTATTCTTGGGCATATCAATAAAACACACAGATGAGAAAATAAGGTTTGTTTTAAATATAATGTGTCCCAAAAAACTGTATATGAACTTTTAATTGATATGCACAGCAGGAGCTTCAAATGGAAATTAGCAGGACTTATTACTGCAGGATATTCCTGCCCCTGTTGCAGCTTGCTTCATCATAGTGTGCCAGAAGTCATAACCCTAGAATGGAAGAATACAACAGGTGCCTGTGTCACTCCAGCATCATACAGACATGCTTATTTTCTCAAAATAAATCTCATGACCATGCCTACACACCACACTTTTATACCTCCTACCCTCATTCCATTATGAAATCAACCTCACAGTTGGCATCCTACATTCAGATGTGCAAAGGAAAAGCAAAATCTAACCAAACATACTGTACTAAATACAAGCTCAGTGTTCCTCTTGCATGTGTGAAGTGCTGCTTTCTATCTCTATTGAACCCTTAGGGTGTATGCGAAGAGCATGAGGGTAGGAAAAGCGATTATCTCCTTCTTGCAGAGCCCCATCATGTAGCACACATTTTGTCTGAGCCTCTGGAGCTTCCCTCACTCGTCACACCCCTAATCCAAACAGCACCTCCTGTTATCTGGGGCCCGTGTGTTGCCTGGCACCAGAGGACCCCGGAGGGCACCACACCCTCTCCGTCCAGCTCCCCAGCGTACAAGCATCCTCACTGGCCTTATCTCTTATCTCATCACTGAGGTCTATGCCCTCCCAATATACCCCAATATACCAGTAGTATTATATAGTATACAGACTCATATAAGCATGCAATCAGTCTGAGTGGAAAGATCTGACAATATCTCAAGTCCATTACAACTAGAACCTGATTAAAAAAGAAACAAAAGCATTGCTCTCTATGCCAGAACTGTTCAGAAATTTCATCCCATGCTGAAAGGGTTAATGACGCCTGCAAACAGAAATAGGGTCAGGCGAGTTGATAAGGAAATGACCTCATCCAAGCTGTGCAGAAGCGCTTCCTGGGCTTCTCCCGCATTACCGCTATGCCAAAAACTCTGCATGTCACTCCCTGCCTAAATGAGTTGTATTTTTATTCATTTTCACCATCAGTCAGACCTCATAGAACAGATGTTATTCCAGATAAAAAAAAAAAAGTCTGGATTTGTTTTTCCATTTAACATTCTGAGATGATTAAAAAGCACTTGATCCTCATCTCTGCAGCTTGAACACACACAAACCATGCATCAGCATTATGAGAGTTCAAATAGCAGCATGCTAATGGTTTGGTCCCAGCTGCAAACACCTATAAAATGCTCTTGCATAATGGATATGAGTCCATAATTGAGCTATCATTAGTCCAGTGCTCCTTAAGAAACACACACACACAGAGAGAGAGAGAGAGAGAGAGAGAGAAAAGAAATAGACACTAATGCAGCCAGAAAGGGAGAGACCATGAACCCTTACCCTTTCACATTTGACTAGACAGATGTCTCATAACATTAAGCCGCAATTTTATTGCATTTTAGCCACTGTCATTGTATGGACTCACTGTGTAAAAATCATTTAATCTGGGTCACTTTCATTTTTTTATTTTATACAGTGGAAAGGTCAGGCCAAAATAAAATAGAAAAATGAATCCCTGATAGGGTTAATGAAGAAGATAGCAGTTATTCCCCTCATGCATTATTTGTATATGCAGCCAGTGCAGTAGGACGTCTGTGGTTCATTTATTGTGAGTGAATGCATTGGATAAAATCAGGCCATCCTAATGTAGTTATCTATGATTAGTTCTACCAACACAGCAATGAAAATGGTTTATAATATAACAATGGTATTAATTTCCATAGGGTCTCTCTCTCTCTCTCTCTCTCTCTCTCTCTCTCTAGGCTGTGTTAACAATCGACTGTCAAAATCATGATCATTTAAAATACTAAAGATTTTTCCTGCAAATTACCTTGTAATACTACAACAACATCAGACTTTCAAACTATAGCATTATACCCAACACCTACTAAATGTACAAATGTAATGCATATTGTTTAGTAGTACAATATGTATTGCATATATTGCTCAGTGGTAGTACACTATGTAGTGAAAGCTAGGTTTGAGATGTCAATTACGCTTGAACCTTTGCAGCACTTCCTGGTTGGAGATTTGAGAAATCTCAGCATCCACTCTACTGGTGAAAGATCATCCACTGTGATCGTTTATGGAGACTCAGTGTCTGTGCCAGGAGCCAGTGACTATGACTCATCCTGCTGTCTATTCAGCTAACAGTGATTGGCACTGAAAATAATTATGTCTTATTGAATAACGCTAATTACATAATGCTAAAAAATAGTCTAGAAGCATCTCTTCACCTTTACAGTCATTTAAAATTTGGAATGCCTCAGTGTCCTCCAAATAGCTAGCTGGCTAGTTAACCAGGTATTTGTCACAGGTAGGCACAAGTGGAATCAGTATAAGAGTCTCAATTTATATTAGAAATGTTCTAATTTTATCATAATTATTCAACAGTACAAACAATTTTGTTTGTTACTAACAGTAGCATTAGCCAGCTAGTTAACAGTTGTCATCCTAGCGCACATTTGTCACAAGGAAACAGGTTTGAGCTGCTAGTATCTGAGCTTCTGTTTGCATTTTCATATTCTCAGAGATTTTAACAGTAGCCAATGTTGTCAAAAATAAAAACAAGATTGTTAACCTGAAAAAAAAAATTATAAATTTGTTTAAATTAAATTTTCAGATGCTGGACACAAGGGGGATTTCAGTGCCTGTCCTTTTATTTTCATGTTCTAGCAATTTATTTACTAGTAGCAAAGCCAGTGAAAATATAAGCCTGTAACACCCAAGATGATGCTTATTACTAAAACGTAAAAATTTAATTAGCAAGCTAGCATAGGATACAGGTTCTGTGGCTGAAACTTTCCAGGTACTATGCCCTAATAATTTACATATTAGACATTGTAGATCCAAATCCAATGAACCTATTTCACTGAGCTCATAAAAAATGCTCCCTAATTTCGCCTCTTATGGAAGTGATGGGAAAGTCCCTGTTTTAAATGTAGAAATGTGACCCAAATCCTAATCTGTGTAATAAGAAGAGGACTTTAACTCTTTAAACATCACTAAAAAAAGATCTGAATATACTGTACATAATATACATATATATATATATATATATATATATATATATATATATATATATATATATATATATATATATTGTATACACAAAAATATTCCAACTGTATTTCATCATTATATAGACTAAATGTACTCGGTGTAAGCTGCTGCTACTACTACAGTGATGGCATGTGTGGCATCTGTGTTTGTAAACTATTTATTTGAGTGTGTGTGCATGCGTGGCTCTTAACTGAAAAGGAATATTCCCAGTCGTATGTAACATGTATGTCAGCATGTTATTTGGCCTCTCCTCATTAAGGCTGTGCTAGAGAAATAAGCAGCACTAAGATTAATGTGACTACTCTCATTACCGCCTTTAAGCACCACGCTCCCCAGCTATCCGCGTACCTCGGATTTCTGAGGCAAATTGTTTCAAATTGTCTCCATGCCATTAAGCATGCCAGCCCTGGAAAAATTGGACGCTTGCTTCCTGGAGGGTGAAAGGGCCATAGAATAGCACTAAGATGCCCATCAGCTGCAGCCCTCCCACTGTGAGATTATTAAAGTGAGGCTGGAGCTATTTATCTCCCACAGTCGAGACCTGCAGGAAAAGAAAGCAGACCAGAACATGCATCAAATCTGTACAGTTCAAGAGAAGGACCTATTGTAAACTGCCAGGAGTCAACAGGCAACTTATTGCACAAATATCTTATATATCAGTATATACTCTGCATTATGCATAGGGGATAATGTATTCCTAACATGTTTTTTGGTATTCTATAATGGATCCTTGATTATTTGCTAGAATAAAGCAAAGATTACTATGATTTTCTTTAGTCTCACAGAGCCAGAAGGCATACTAATGCAGAGGTGAACATATTATGTAGGTTTAACAACGAGGGGGAAAAAATACTCCTTATAAACCTTTGCAAAAGAAATGTTTTCTTGCAGCAAATTTAATGCAGTTCATGTTGGTGACAACTCCGTGTACAAGTTACTCATTCTGCATCCCACTGCCTGCTGCGCTACACACATCAGCCATGGCACTATCTGGTTACCTGTAGAATGTCTTTACCAGGTGGATTAATTAGCATGAATAGATGACAGGCTGTTTTTTCGGGAACATGCAGGTATGTGTAAATATTGATAAATCTGAGCAAAATAAAGTTCCTTGCAAATAGCTAGTTAAGCCAATCATAGCCAAAGCTTTGGCCAATGACTTACCTAACTAGCTAATTTTCCATATATTATTGTTAGATCAGCCACCACTATTTAGCCTAGTCAGTTATGTTTCCGCAGCCAAAACAAGGGACAGGGAAGCACATGAAAGATTGTACTTGCCTGGTAGACTACCTAATGAACATTTCCACCACTATGCTGGTAAATTATGTATAAACTTGTATTTAACAAAGTCACAGTGCAACCTGTAGTAGAAAACAGCTGAAGGGCATTTCTAATGATAGGGATGGATGTAACATGTTGGGCAAATTGTCCCAAATGCACATGCTAACCTAGATTTTCCTTCTGTAAATATACCCTCATAATCTAAACCCTCTGGCCCTCAAGGAAAAGTGCCAATCCTTCTTTTCATTAATAGATACAATTTAGCTTGCAGAGTTTCTTTTTATTGCCTGATCTGTGGTTTGGTAGACTTGACTAAGCAGACAGACTGACTCAACTCTGTGTGTAAATGAAGCCCTCTGACTTCATTCTTTACTTTGTTGAAAGGTTCATCAGGTTCAGACTGCACAATAATGTGCAGTTATCATGCAAATCTTGACAAGCAAATTCATAAGATTCTCAGATATTATAAAGTTACATACTTGTCTTAACAGCACTCTCGATTCCTGGAGCCGTATTCTTGCAGTGTAATCTTGTCCACACTGATCTCAAACATAAGGTAGAGCCCTAAGTGACCCTTTAGTTTGACCCTAAGCAATGCCATCAGTGAACTCACATGACTCTCTGGCAAAGCTCTCCCCCCAGTTGATGGCACCCCATGTGCTCAAAGTGCCTTTTAGCTTGTAACAGTACTCCAAAGTGCAGAAACTTTTCATGTTTTGGTCAGCTTTGCTGTCTGCAATGAAGTTGTCAGTGTTCTCTTATTTCCCTGATCAATAGGTAAGCAGTCAGTTCCCCGAAGCAAGGCCACAACTTCCCAACTAGCATCCAAACTGAAGCAGCTACAGACAGATGCACTTCTATTTCTGGAGAGATGATATTGTCCCATCCGAGTTTCCATTTATGTCTCCATTTATGGGCTCATTAAGGCCCAGGGAAAATTCATTTCTTTCAATTCTTCATTTTGAGCACAAGCTTCAAATATGGAAAAGATTATGAAATCTCGCTAATGGTTTGAATGCATTAAAGGTTTGAATTGTGTTGTGTGATGTCAATTTGGTCAATCCTTTTTAGCATAGTGTCTCCACTGCAATAATCACACTTTTAAAAAAAGGCTCATTCCAGTCTACAGTTATAGCACATGAACGTGAAAAGAGGTGACCCAGGCTGGATGTGTGACCCTGTCAATCTGGACCCCAGGTTCCAGCCTATGGCAAAACAAACACCACAGAGTGTTAAGCTTGTCATTTCTGCCAAACACCCTCAGGTAAGGAAGGCTCCACACACACACACACACACACTCTCTCTCTATCTCCTACTTTATTACAGCAGCCTTTCAGGCCAATGACTTCACCATGTCGAACAGAATCACTGAGGTAGGCATGGTGTGTCTGCAGTCCCAGCAGGGGGCTGAGGTGTGGAGTGCAGTAGTCCTCAATGCCCCCAGAGCAGCACTTCAGGAATCTGGGAAAATACAGGCAGAGAAAGAGAATGAATCTTTCAAGTGCCGTGACTATGCACCCATCTCTGTGATCAAATATGATGCAGGCAAAATATGGAGGTAAAGCTGCCTATAATTGCAAGGCAGTATTTCATACTGGAGAAAACTGTTAAGATTTCAAGTTTCTGTCTCCCTCCCACTGGTGTTTGGGTGCTGAGCGGAGTGTCACGTTTTTGGGTGATGTTATTCTGGAGTGTTGCTGATGCCATGTGACTGCCATCCCAGTACAGTGAGCTGCAGACTGCACATGGAAAGCTTTTATTAGACTGCAAGCTGGAATTGGTATGAAACTAAAAACAACCATGCACACGTACACCGACACACACCACTTTCCCCATGCTGCCTTTCTTTTTCACAAAAATCCAATGTTAAATTAACTGAATATCTAATTCAGCCAATAACATCATTATTATTATTATTATTATTATTATTATTATTATTATTATTATTATTATTATTATTATTTGTCTATTTGTCTATTTATTTATTTAATAGGTGGCACTGTGGCACAGCTCCAGTGTCCCGAGTTTTGCATGTTCTCCGCATGGATTGGCTATACTAAACTGCCTATTGGTGTGAATGTGTGTGTGTGTGTGTGCATGGTACCCTGTGATAGACTGGCATGCCATCCAGGCTGCCATGCATCTAGTTTTCCTGGGATAAGCTCCAGGTCCACCGCAGCCCTGACCTGGATAAATCAGTTACTGAAGATGTTCATTGAAGAGGTTCATTCATTCATTTATTCATTCATCTTCATCTTTTTTTTTACTTGCACAACTCAATCTGACCCCATCTCATGTACAAAATCAAAACCCATGTGAGGGCAAATTAACGGCAGTCCACAGTGTGATTGGACAGTTACTTAACACACGATGTGTGGGCTAGTTGTGTATTTTCTCTCCTTCATTTTAATAGATATTTATGTGTGACCCAGTGTGTGTTAAAATAGTTCATAGTTAATTAACACATTGTTTCTTATATAACCATATACAATGTATAGACTTTTTCACGATTTGTTTACAAAGCTTTAAGCTTTTCATACTGACATATTCACTAAAGTGCATGCCAGTCTTTTTGTTTCTTCTTCTTGCTTTCTGCCACACTGTTGGATCATATTGCTGTCTTTAATGGACTGACCCCCAGAGTGACTAGACGTTGCATGGAAAGAGAGACAGAGAGAGGAAGAGAGGGAGTGTGTGGTAGAGATGAACAGGTTGTCTCTCTTTCCTTTGAACACTGGCCCTGCAATCTGGGAAACAGTATCCATCATGACCCTGCCCAGGCTTTGAAGAGACACCCCTGCTAGTTCTGGCCAGGGGCGCTGCATTAATAATTGAATAGAAGGGATTCGACAATGCCACACTTCCGCTTTTCAGAAACATGCTGGGACTTCTCAGTTACAGTTTATGACTGGTGAAAATGGAGATGCATAGCTGCCTCAAGTTGAGCTAACAAAGACATCGAGTTAGCCTGGGGTTCAGTTCATACAGATATTAGGAGGGTTGTGTTCTGGCCATGGCTCATGCCTGCAGCAGGCAACTGGGTATGGTATTGTCTGGTGCTGCTGCCATCGATCAGGAGTCTGAGTTTCAGAATTCCACACTCTCCTTGTCATTACCTGACTCATCCATTTTGTTTGGCTTTTGACCATGAGCCAAACCAGAGACCGCCCCCTCCAATACACACAGACACACACATGGAGTAATAAGCCTATTATGTGTCTCCTGACCTTGAAAAAAGCGTGACACTTGTAGAGTCTCAAGGCTCTGAGTAATGAAAATGTTTTCCAATGGCCTCCAATAGGTCATTTTATCAGGGAAAATGCTTTCATTTATTATTTCTCATATTGTATGTTTTTGAATTGTCAAAACTGCTGTGTTAAGCAGTGCAAATCAACTCAATAAACTGATTGAATGGTCATAATCTTTTTGACGTTGTGACATGAGAGACATCAGACATTGTGAAAAGTGGCTGCAAGACAGTGTTTGAGTTAAATGTGATAGCTCCTAGCCCAACACGACTGGGTCTTGCCCTGAGGTCTTGTGTTTGGTTTGGCTGTGATTTGATGTTGAGCTACATGCAAAGTGATGAATTTATGCAATGACTAACACCTTCTTTTTGAGTCTCTGTATTCTCACGCCACTGCTATTATAAAGGAAACAAAAGAGCCATTAACTAACGTAGATCTGGTAAGAATAAGTAATAGATTACTAATAATACATTGAATTAGACATAATAAAAGTCAATAATGCTATATGGTTTTACAGTTGGATTGGATTAAGTTACAATGCCTATCAAAAAGAGGAGACAGAGAGAGACCTAATATGACCCATGCAATCCTTCTTCTTCCATCTCTAAAGTGGGCAGCCAGGCTGCGATGTGAAGCCAAAGTCATGCTGCTATCAGTCCACATTTGCATTAGGAGTCTATAGTGCATGACAGGAGCTTGCCTGCAGTTTCAGTTTCACAAATCTCTGCAGTGAAAAAGAGTCGTCTGTGCTGCTCAGCGTCATGCTGCTGCCTCTCTGTCAAAGCCTTGTTAACAGGGAACCCTGCCAGTCTCTTTCAGCTTTCTGTCTCTCAGCCATTAAGCGCTCACACACACACACACACACACACACACACACACACACATACATACAGTACGTATACACATACACAGAGAGAGAGAGAGAGAGAGAGAGAGAGAGAGACTGAAAGAGAGACAGAATGCACACATACAACTAAAGCAAAAAATGCTGCATTCCAATAATGCAGGCCCAGAACCAGTATGTACAGGTGCTCAGAGTAAAACTTTGGTCTTAAGTGCCAAAACATTTTAGAAATCAGGAAATTTACTCCTATAATTAGGCCTAAGAATGGGAGCAAATTATCAAACTTCTTCTTTCTTAAATGGGCAAGGAGTGCTTCATAGGCGTATTAGTGGGTTGGGCACCCACTAATTTCCACACTCTACTAATGAGGCGGGAAAACACCCTGGATGGGACGCCAGTCCATCGCAGGACACAGTGTAATATGTGGAATGTAGATATGAATAAATGTACATTTCAGTTATAAAGTGCTAGACAATTAAGCAACATTTACTCACATGCTCACTTACTAGAGTAACGTTTTTCTGTGGCTAAATTTCAAATGAGTTCCATCAGGCATATAGTGCACTATATAGGGTCTACAGCATCATTAACTTATATCCTACAGTATATAGTAAGCATATATAGCAGTCATTTCGGAATCAAATGCATTCTAATACTAAAACTTTTATTAAATTAAAAACCAAATGATATTTCTAAATACGTACAATTCACAGCTGCAGTGTACAGTACAAAGAAACATATTTTTAAAATGTATCCCAGCTTTGAAGGAAGTTGGGGTCAGAGCAGACCCCAAGGACAGCAGTGGGATCTGAACTCTCAACTTTCCAATTAGTGAAAAGCCACCACTGCCCACAAAAACATAGAGATATTACAGCATCCCATAGAAGAGGTTATGGGGCTCAACCTTTGTCCAGCCATTGTCTAATAACCAATAAACATGTCTCCTGCTGTCCCACTTCTTAAATTGCAGTGTTGCTCTGCTCTTATGACCCATTCCTGTCATTGTGTTTGCCTTACACAGTCAGGTCCTGCCTCTCCATTGTAAACTGAGCCACAGAGTAGCTGGCCTTAATAAGGAACTGAGCCTTTAGGCGCCCATGTATGTCCCTGAAACAGCTCCACAGCTTCCACACTTCCAGCTGCTAATAAAGCCATTTCCAGCTCTGGTGATGGACACAGTCTGACCTCTGTCCTGAGTGGGGGGTCCGGCAGCTGGATTGAGAAAAGTGAGGTTCTTTCAGCAAAGAACAAATCCTCACACACACAGCCTCTCATTCCCTCACCAGGAGTCTGTCACAGGCCGTGAAACAGTCCACTTCATCAGGCAAATAACTACGCTGGAAAACACAGGGTGCCTCTTCTGCTGCCACTGCTGCTGCTGAAGTCATTAATTACTCCAGGCCAGAGTCGGATGCTCAGAGTATAGACTGTGTGCCACTGAAAGATCCTTCGAGCTAAATGAGGTCATGGCAAGGAGCCGGTCAAAATGCAGTGACACTCATGATGAGGCAATGGCACCCCAACGTAATCAAGCTGTGCAGGAGCTGGGAACTGGGAACTCCAAGACGAACAAAACACTATGCATGGATGAGTAGAGGGAGGCTTCAGGTGATGGGTGATGGTAAAAAAAGCAATGGAAGGGTCTTCTGGACATTGTCTGGCTGTCAGCAGTGGCCTCAGTCTAACTTTTGACCCCAAGGGTTCATTAGTCTGTGCTAAGAAAAACATGTAGGGGGTGGGGACTCACGGTGGTCCACTGTCGGGTTCTCTGTAATGGATAGCAGAGCAAAGCTGTCTGGTGCCCTATTACTGAGGGTCTGTAATCAGACTTCTTCAGATGAGAGGAAGTTCAGGCCCTATTGGTCTGGTGTCAAAGCTCAGTACACCCTCAGGCTTAAAAATCACTGAAAAAGTAGTGCATATTTAGCCACCATGGACAACTCAAGTATTGTGAGAGACTGTAGTTAGCTGCTGGGATTTCTTTTTTTCAATCCATGTCACAGTGAGGTCATAAGGCCCTTCTGTCTTTCATACAATTCAATTAAGGGGCTTAGTGGACATAGTGTCAAACCAGCTTGAGTGTTTTTCAGGCCTTTACCAGCCAGGTCCAGAGGTTAAAGAAGAGGCACAGAGGACAGCTGGGTGGATAGGCATCTCCTGTGAACTCAACCATGAAAATTCAATCTGGATTTAAAAAGATGTATTGATTGAAAGTAATGAAATTGGAATGGGAATGATGCGGGTGCAGACGGTGCAAAGTCTCAGCAGGTAGGACATGTGGGCAGCCTGCTGGGACCCTGCATTGTAGCACCTTTTGCATTTCTGGACAGTCCACTGTTCTGCCTCTGAGCAGACGAGCTTGATGGACCTTCTTGGTGCCAGTGGACATAAACAGATCTTTTAACTGATTGGGTGCAAGGTCACATGGTTCTGTATACCATGCTGGCTGAAGTAGCCTAGTTGAATTTACTTTAAAAATTGGTGACCTTCAGTTTGCATGCCATGATATATAGATGTGTTGACAGATTAAATAATGCTTCACAGACTTTGATCTATCATCAATAAAAGATTTTGGTAGTTGGAAGAGGTTAAAAAAAATTCTTAAAAGCTGATTTTTTTCCTCATTAATTGAATTTCAAGTGGCTTGGTTTTATTGCTGCTATGAATATAAACTTGGGCTGTAAAACTACCATTTACAAAAACAAAACAATGAGCAGAATATTTCTTGAGTTTGACCAACAGTGTAACTGAGCAATGGAAAGACTTTAAAATGCCCCAACTCTCTCTCTCTCTCCCTCTCTCTCTCTCTCTCTCTCTCATAAAAATACTCCCTGCCACCTTATTCCCCAGAGCAGGGGAGAGTTTCAACAAACCTTCCCAGAGTTCTGAGAACATTGGACATATGCCTTTCATTATAATATATTGGAATAATATTACACACTAATATCCCACATTCTGGAAGGCTTTAATTACATTACCTCCCCCTTAATGAGACATTAGTTTTAGCAGATGGAGTCCTTGCTACTGTAGGGATTGCATTAGAACTGGAGGTGGCATTTATTTTCTGTAGTGCACATAATGCAGGCAGAACATAAAATCAAGTACAATTCCCAGTCACATAGGAAATACTGTATGGCTTAAACTGATCCATTTAAAATGATGGATGTGAGGTGATTGGCTCTTACTTATTAGATCTTGGCATATAAATTTTCTGTTATGTCATTTAACACATGGACGCTTTCAGTACTGTCACCCATATGCACCACAGCTGATACACAGATGTTCAGATCAACATGATATAGTTTATTGGTTAGTCTAGAGCAGAATTGTTGTGGCTCTTCTGTATGTGATGTTGCACTTTGATAACTTCCATATTGCTAATCAGGAGGGGCCATAGAGCTTTTCCCCAGGGCCACTCACATTAGTGACACATAAATGACAAGTCCAAACTATAAAACAATATCTTACTTTCTACACACCTCTGAATTTATAACCTAGGCAAAATCTGCAGTCTGTCCAGCTTCCACAAACCTCGCCCAAGTGGGATTGTTCCTGAGCAGCAGCACTCATGGGGCCTCCCAGAAAGGCTGTTTGTGCATGGGGGTTGGGCGATAGACAGGGCGTAATATGATATCGGACATGCAGGGATTTATGAAGGAGGAGGAAAAGAGCAAAAGAGGATGAAGTGAAGAAGCGATGTGTTAGATTAGTCTGGCAGATGTGTGTACATTTCCAAATAGGTTAACATTTACTTTCTTGCATTTCATTTCTTCTTGCACCCCAAGATAATTTTCCTAAGCCAGATTATAACAAAATAAAAAAAAAATTTAAAAAAACAGTTAGGCATGCAGGCCTAATATACATACTAATATAATCAAATAGTAGGTTTGGAAAGCTGGTAGACCCAGCAGCTGTGTTTGTACTGATAAAGAACCTGTCCACACACACAAGATATGGAATTTTATAGTTTGCACTCCAACATATTTATAAAATAAATCCAAGATCAATGTTAAATGTTGCCAACAATGTTAGCACATTCCCTAAAATGCATAGACATGCTAGCAGGCTAAATGCCCATCCCTAGTTTTATTTTATTTCGCTTAGTTAGAATTTAGTTCGCTGACCCAAAAACTTTTAAGTTAACATTTCTGGTTTGAAACAGTCAGGGATGATTTGGTTGTGTTTTTGTTCTTAGCAAAATGTTTGTATTTGTTTTTTTTCATCCCCTGAACTAGTTCATAGCCCTTTTGGCCTATATTCTTAATGACATTAAACAAGCCAATCACCAGAGCACAGGGGACTATAGTTCCCCAACCTTTGGTTTCTGTGAAAGTCACAGTCTAATATCATGTGGTTGAAATGTAAATCATGATGTGGCATAATGATAACAATAATAATGATGTTGTAATACAATTTGACACAACTTCACAGAGAAATGCTTTCCTTTCAATTTTGTAACATAAGTATGTTGTTTCAGTCCGGGCAACTGTTAAGTATTTACATTTAATCATTAAAGAATATTAATTTGATTTGTCTACTTTAGAGGCTTTACTGTATCATGTTTTGCGGCCATAAAAGAAGCAAAACATATTTGGATATTATTTTGGGTACAAAACTGAAGGAATACTGAAAACTTACAGCCATATAGTTGCATGGAGTTAGATTACAACAGAAATATAAATATTAAAATGTGTTTTAACCAAATTTCTATAAATTAATAATCAATGCAATGAACAGTGATGTTCAAACATGAAGCAGTTTATCCCTAACAACTAACATCAATGTGATAATCATGCTGTAGTTTTATTATTTTTTGATCAGATTTCTAATATGGCTCTCCAACTCAAGCACCAGGAAATTGGGAGGAAAAAAAAACTTTTGGTCCTCTCTATGCAGTGAGTGAAACTGAGTGAACCTTGTTCCTCACACGTTCCTCAGCACTGTTTATTGGATGTAGTGCTTATCATATCTGAACAGTCAGCCAAGGCAAAAATATATAAGACAGAGAGAAATGTCAGTGCAGTAAGTGTGAGTGAAACTATTAGTGCACTGATCAGTCCAAGTTGTTCTGTTATACTGTAATGCTCATACTATACATGTCCTGGTCTATGATGTTATACAGATTGACAGAAATGCTGGAAATGAACATGTCATAACATGCCTCAACATGTTCAGCAGCACGTCTGCTCCAGACCAAATAAAGCAAGGCAAGATCTTGTTTTCAGAGGAGCATGAATAGAGCATTTCATGAATTCTGGCCATTGCAAGCACAAAATGCACTTTTTATGGATTATGCTGACATCTGGTGGAGATCAGAGCCACTGAACCCATCATTCAGAGGGTCTTAGCGGGGTCGTCATACCATTTGTAACTAATCATCACAGTTAATGCAAGGTGTTGTTTTCCCATGTTTTTATCAGTCATACTGGATATCTGGCCCCTTGGCATATCCTTTTTCATTTTCTTATGTTTACATTTACAGCTTTATATGGCCTGGCACGCACAATTTAGCTGCGCCTCTACCATAAGTTACTGTTTCTGGTCTTATTGCGTCCATCCTTAAATTCAGATTGGTCACTGTGACCTCATTTGGTCTGGATAAGATCTAGGTCAGTGGTTCTCAAAGTGGGGACTGTGAAGCACAGCCAGGAAGAATTATTATTATAATCCATTATTACTAAAGTTATTATATTTATTATTAATTTTGCATAGTTTCACTGGTCAGTGAATTGACTGAGTGTACTCCAACCCAGTAACTCTAGAACAAGTACCTGTCTGTGGTCTTTCAGTGGAAAGTTCAGGAATTGATATCTCTATGGCTCGAGTAAATAGAAAAAAAAGTACACATTTCTACAATAAATTTGTACAATAATACCAATTGTACAATAATTCATGAAATAAATCTGTACTGAGGGGGAACATGGAATGTATTTTACAGTAAAGGGGTCCCTGACTACATATTGTTTGAGAACCCCTGATCTATAGGCCTTTAGGGGTTTTTACTTTACATTCTTCCTTGGATTATGAATTTCTTAAAAAGTCATACACATTAAATAGCCAATTCAACTAAAAAAAAAAAAGAATAAAATAAAAAGAATAGTCCAGAATATAGTCTATATGAATATAGCCTGTATAATTGTAAACGACTGAGCCATATCACCAGCCAGTCATAGTATAACTATACAATACACACATACACACATACATGGCGTAAATATAAATTACACACATACACATTTTCTGCACTTTCTCACTGACTCAAGTGTACTTCTCAAGAACAGTCTATACCCAGATCTCACAGTATCTTCAGTAGATAATCTCACCTGGATACTGTAGACCTAACAACAGCTCCTGTTTTTTCAATTATAAAAACTACAGTGCTTACAGTTAACATCCTTTAAACACACTTTGACTTTATAGTATACACTTGTAGAAGAGTAAAGATTTATAATCCCGCTATTAGGCGTCACTCAGAAGAGGATGGGTTTCCTTTTGAGTCTGTTTTCCCTCTCAAGGTTTCTTCTTCAAGTCATCCTGAGTTATTTCCTTGCCGCTGTCGCCTCTGGCACACATGAAAGCCGATAGTGATCTACATAAATATACCTCTACAAAGCTGCTTTGTGATGATGTCTGTTGTTAAAAGCACTATGAAGGTACAAGAACAGAAGTACAAGTACAGAATTTGATTATTTACATTTGTATTGTTTATCATTGCTAATGAATTCAGTTTACATTCAGGTTTATTTACACCCAAGTCAGCAGCAGATAACAGATGGACAAGGCCACAGCATATTTGCTATTTTGGTCCAGCAGAGGTCTCTAAAACACATCATCTCGAAGTAAGTTGTGTCTCAGACCCTGGTGTGAGCTGAGATGCAGTCTAATGGTGCTGCTCTCTAAGAGTCACACCGCTCAGTTTTCACTTCTCTGGGAGTTCATTTACACTAATAGTTCTCCAATTATAATCACTATTTCTCTTGCTGAGTCTTCTCATAGTCAACACTGCAATGTGACAGGATATAGTGTATAAACGCAGAGAGGACACTGTGCTGTGATTCCTGAGAAAGCTTCTTCAGCTGAAGGTAAGTAGTGATGAAGAGGCTGCTCACTTTCTTATCTTTCCTGTGAGATTTACTAAACACTGTACTTTTACAAACCAAAGGACAAACTAGTGCAATGTAACAAGAGTTGCTGAAACCTTTTCCATGCTTATTAATGTTTAAAGTCATTTAACAAGCAGTATTATCGCCAATTATGTTTTCAGAGTTAAAATTTTCAGATGCCTTATAGATGAAGATATTAGATACATACCAAGACTGTTCATTAAAACTAGGATTTGCTCTAATCTTCCTCTTGTACCCTTGTAAACTGGCTGTGTTCCTCATGTAAGGTAAAACACTACAGGTGAATATGGTAAATGTTTAAAAATAAGCCTTACAGATATTTGTGTATGTGTGTGTGTGTTGAATATTTTTTTTTTCCAAAAATTTACATTTCATTGAGGCTTTTGCATACGTTTGCATACTTATTCAAACCAAAACTTTTGATCTTTTGATGTTATTAGAATTAAAATGTTTATTTCACTTTGAAGCCACTCTTAAGAGAAAAAAGTTAACAACGAAAAGGTTTGTTGGAAAATTATGTGATTATTGTTTAACTAACAAAACACCACACACTTTCTTTTTGTCATTTTTCAGCATAAAATCGAACATAAATCCAACAATTATGGATATGTTGGGAAATTCATTTATGTAAAAGCAGATCATCTAGAAACTTATATTTTTTCTGAATATAGAAAAGGAACTGATTTTGAAGGGGAAACTGTTTTAAATACATAATTTTATTTCATGTGTTTACACTCTAGTTAGTGGAGTTGATAAGATTTATAAAGGAAATTGACAGGTATGTCATAATGACACATAAATTAACATATATTATATGGCATAGTGCATATATCAGGAGACAAGCTTTTCGGGGATATATGACATGACATTTCAGATAATGTGGTGGTCGCAAGTGGATAAAAACAGTGAAATTTTTGTTGAGTTTTGCTATTTTAGTACTACGATTTAAGAATATACATATTATTAATGAATTTATCCAAAAACCTGAAAAAGAATGGAAGTGACCATCACTGACATGACATAAACTAACCAGTCATGTTACCAGGGCGATGTAGAATTTATCCTAATTATATCCCACAATGCTCCAGAAAAAATAAAGGAAGAAGGTATGTCCTATTCTCTTGTTATTCTTTCCCCATGTGTAGCCTACTACTGGAGTAGCCTGGCTACTACAGCTAATTACCTCTTAACGCAAGGTGGCCATAAAGATTTATTATATTTTGCTGATAAGTGTTGCATGTATCCTCGAAAATTCAATTAAAAACAGATAACAACAACAAAGCCTGTGTTTATTTAAAAAAAAAAAGATATATGGCAGTTGGATGTGTAGTTAGCACATAATTTAATATTATTTCTTATTTGGTGTTACGGAGAAAAAAAAAAAGCATTTCACATGTCTGTGTGAAAGTGTATCAGTAGACACACACGATTCTGCATAAGCATAGATTCTGCTGCTATAATGTTAAATGTGTAGCTTGTTTACAACAAACATTTTGCAGATGGTAAAACTGGTCCCCTCTTATGGCCTAATCAGGGCCCTTACATATCATAGACATTGATTAATGATATACAAAACTACAGGAGGATTTAAGACACAACCACTGTGTTTTTTGAGTAATGGAGTGGTCTTGGTTACTCTTTACGTGGTTCAGGTTTGTTGGCACAGAACTGGAATAGAACATGGACCAGTGCTTAAGGACTGGCTCTGTTGGACTTGAGATGAGCCATTCTTTGGCAGTAATGTAATGTGATTTTGTGTTATGTGTGTCATTCTGCATAACTGTACATCTGGGTTATACTGGTTATGTTATATATTTTCAGGCTTAACCTTTTGATAGCGTCCAGTCTGTGGGTCAGTAATGCCTTAAGCCACAGTTCCCCAGAGCAGCATTAGAGCTCAAGAATGCTTTTAATGTGAGAGCTAGATCGCCCTCAATGTGCCTGTCATCAGAGGTACTGGGACTTCTTGTATCCGGAACGCACTGTGCTTTCCAAGCTGCAGTCTTGCAGGGTGTTTTTCTCGAACATTAAATTTTCATTAGCTTTTCAGTGTGAATAAATAAATAGTATGATGCTGAGTTGAATAGTTTAAATTCGGGATAGATTCCTGTTGGTCACTGAATTGTGTCCTCTGTCAAGTCAAGTTCCCTCCATCCTACACAGGGTCGCAGGGGAGCCTAGAGCCTATCCCAAGGGACTCAGGGCATGTGGCGGGGACACCCTGGATGGGGTGCCAACCCATCACTGTGCACAATTGCACACACATTCACACAATACAGACAATTCTGAAAATGCCAATCAGCCTACAACACATGTCTTTGGACTGGGAGAGGAAACCCCTGAAGCCCTGGGAGAACATACATGCTCCACGCACACAGGGCGTCACTAAGTCATGCGCCTTTTAACCATTTTTTTAAACCATGAAAATTTAACAAAGCTGAGTTGAAATGGGTTTTGCATATGTCCATTCATTACAACAAATTCAAATTTGTCAAACAGATGTATGATCAGATATTCAGAGGGAAACAACCAAAATTAATTTCCCTCTTGCCTCTTAGGACTTTCTCAGGTCTGATTTGTGGTTATTTTTCTTTGTTTTATTTAATTTGCCTCCATTCTTTGGTAGTTTCTTTCAAAATCCTCTGATCTCGGCCATTCATTAAAAAAGGTTCCTCTTTTCAGGTAGTTTGAGTTCATAATCACACACCTTCTATTTTGCTATCTGGTAACCATGCATTAGGTAAAAATTAGCTTGATGCTTTATTTAATATTATGTGGGTTGATCAGCGTGCAAAATGTATTAGCCGTAATGTGCCTTCATTGTGGATTCAGCAGAGCTGTCAGTGTGGTACACAGAAACAATGCTACAGACATGCTGGTCCTCATCAGGAAGTCAACCTCTTTCCTTAGGCAGAGCTCACTTCCTATGTAAGCAGACATGCTGCTATTGGGCTGAAAGTGTGTAAACCTTTTAATAATGGATTCATCTTCAGGCACTTTTTTCTGTCTTTGGTGTCTTATTATTAAAGCTACTGGTGTGGGATTTTATTATTAAAAAAGAAATGTTCAATAGTGATGTTCCTGACGTGCTGTGACAATCCAGTAATATTATTTCACAGTCAGTGCTGTGTCTGGAATTGGCAGGAAACTCATATGCAAACATCATACACCAGCTGAGATACTCCAAACTTTATCATGTTCCAACTTTAGGCATGAAAGAAGTCAGGCTACAGAATGACAGACAAGAGCCCGGGCCAATAAGGGTAGCGAGAGAGTAAGAGAGCGAGGCAGAGAGAGAGAATTCAATGCAATCAAATAAGAGGAAAATGGATTCAGGAGTGATGGAATTTTGGCATTTCTTTCTTGTTAAACAGGTATGCCATTTAGTTGTTCTCTAATTTGGTGGGAAGCTAGTGAATAATAGTCACATGATTTATCCTCACTGTGGAATTTGTATTGTTAAAGATATTTTAGCTAAGCTTTAGGTTATGTACTGCAGGATGAGCACAGTTACACTTCGGCATCAGCAGTGTCAGCATGAGAACTACCAGTCTGATTGTAGCTAAAAGACAAGCTCTTGTGGAAAGTAAGAGATTTTGCTTTTTTTATCTAATACTCAATAACTGTGACAGTCTCACTGATTTTCATTCATCTTCAGTAACAGCTTTATCCTACAGTAGATCATGGCGGATCTAGAGCCAGTCCCAGTAACACTGGGTGAAAGGTGGGAGAGTTTACCCCTCAATGGAACACCAGTCCATCACAAAGCACCATTCACACCTAGAGGAAATTTAGTGCAGCCAATCTGCTCATTTGCATGTTTTTGGACAGTGGAAGGGACCCAAAGGAAACCCATATGAACACAGGGAATTCAGCAGAAACCCATTCAGACAGTAAAGCAAGCTCAGGATCAAACCAATGACCCTGGAGCTGTGAGATGGCAATGCTACCCACTGCGCCATTGTGCCACCCTGACATTAATATGCACAATAAAATCTCCTAAGCTCCTATATCTGATTATTTACTACAACCTTAGAGTACATGAACTGTGTCCAAACCCGTATATTACTGTGTTAAAAGATATATCAGGACACCTTTGGATGATGCGTTTTTGGGCGCGTCCTTGAATTCTCTCAATGTGTAGTGATGTGGCACTGGCAGCCATGAGATTAATCCACATGGCATAGCACAACCCACATTACGAAATGTTCTTCTACTTTTCTACCACAGAGGGTGAAATTTCAAAATCATACTCATAAAGTCCAGTCTTCAGGAATACAAGCAAGGCTAAGTGAGTGTTTGCTGAATAAATTTCATCTATTTGCTGGAATTACTTCAGTCTTCTCTTTCTTTCTTTCTTTTTTTCTTTCTTTCTCCCTCTCTCCCTCTCTCTCTCTCTCTCTCTCTCTTTCTCTGGCATGCAGTTTTATGTTGTTTATCCTGATCCAGGCTTATAGGACAGATGGACTTGCTGGCACATGGTGAAGGGCAGGTGATGTAATGGATGCATGATGTGCTGCCAGAAATACACTTATGTGAAACAAGAAAACTTGGGTCAATGCCATATTGTATAATAAGTATAGTAAGTATTTTCAGGATTGGGACAATTACAAATCAAAACAACAACTGGGGATAAAATAGCTTGACATGAGCATAGGTGATTTCATAGCTGATTAAAATTGTGTATAGTGCATCACAAATATTTGAGGGTTTCGTGTATAAATATTACTAGCAACTGCTGTTTTCTCAGTTATGTAAGATGATAAAGGATTAAATGGATAACTCATATAATCCTGTGATTTGTGGTTTATATGCTTTATGACATTTTCATTATTGTGTTTGGTTATGAATATATGAACATTTTTGAAAACTACATGGATTTTCATGAATACCATATGTTTTGGGTAATTTCACTCACCGTTTATTTAATTTTTCATTTAATTCTCAAGGTGTGTCAGCTTCATCACCAGTTAACACACTCACGGGCACTGCTCTTCATTCAGTCTCTTCATTCAGCATGTAAGATATAAGTTTGTATCCATGTGTAGCTTCAGTCAGCCAATGAAAGAGTGAGGAGAAATAAGTATTCAGACCCTTTCATTTTTCATTTAATATACTTCCAGTGCATGTGTCCACTTCACATTTACACACATAATGTCTTTTGACTTTGTACTTATAAACATGAACAAAAAAGTAAGTATTCATAAGTCTAAACTGAGATATGTGTATATTCGCAAGGGAAATTTTTTTTGATAATATCGCTCTCTTTTGATATCACTTTAAATGAAGTGGGCTTTCAGTGAGTAGTGAAAATGCACATGTTCTTCCTTGTCACTCACTCTATAAAGCTTTATTTAAAGCCAGACCTTGGCAGCGTTACAAAATTTGATTCTTTAGGAATTTTTAATATTGCATAATATTATATCATACTCCCCAGATACTATATCTCTATAAGCCATGTCTGAATTAGACAGACAGTGGTGGTCATTTGTAGGTGAATTGTGAGCACACTCACACTGCTTGCATAATATGAGTGTGCAGTCTGCGTAGTCTGCTCTCTCCACACCATCTGTGTCCACCTCCACTCGACCCTGTGGATCAGCCGGACCAACACAGCACCGTTTTAGCTTGTTATACCAATACTGAGGGACATAAGTACTGGGGACTTTCTGAAATGTGAGTATGTAAAGCTTAATAGTTCAGCTGACTCCTTTTGTTTTTGCTGTTCGGTGCTGATGTTCAGATTCTATACTCCTGTATAGTGAAAGTTTGTGGCTCACTGGTTTATTGCAGCTTTCTAAGAGCCCCGAAAGGGATTATTGGACATTTTAGTCAGTGGATTTGTATATATTGACACTTCCGGCAGAGAGGGAAAGCAGAAAAGTGTTGCACTCAGAGCTCTCAGGAATAGAGAGACTGAGAAAGTGCTGATTTATAACATTTCAGTGCTAGCCTTGAATTCCAGGGGACTACATAAATCTGGGCAGATTGTAATCTACAGTGGAATTTGTGGAGGTACAGCATGAGCCATTGATAGCATAGACATTTACTTCTAGTGAGTCAGCTCAGACATATGATGATGCAGGTTTTACAGAATTCTTCCTTTGTGTGTTGGCTATAACCACATGACTTGACATATAATTTCAAAGATACTTTAGAAATCTGCTGTGCAAAAATGTTGCTATGAAAGTGGAGCCTGCTAGTTTCCTTGTTTCAGACTGTTTTTATTTTTCTGCCTCTGAAAGTAGCTCTGCCCCCAGCTGAAGCAAAGATGCACAGGCATTCCTCTTTTTCTTGGAAAGCATCACACAAGGTATATGTAGTTTTAACAGAAGGAATATGGTCAGTTAATTGGAAGGTGAAGGCTTGTCAATGTTCTCATTGTAATTGCAATTCCCCTTACGAGCACCTGAAAATTGGAGACTGCTTCTTCGGGTCATGCAATGTACGACTTCCTATCACATGCGATAGCCAAGAGAAGCTCCATCTTCATTTAATTTGGGTTTTGCCTGGCTCCTGTGGGAATGAAGTATATATGAATAGAACATGAGTGATCGCCATGTCTGTGTGCTTCAGCTCCCCAGATGCAGGCACCATGAGCAGCCGTCACTACAGTGCCAGTAAGGATAGGGATACGGCAACCCTGCTGTCCTGTAAACTGTGCCTCGAAGACATCCCCCTGGAACAGATGACCACCATCTCACAGTGCCAGTGCGTCTTCTGCATCCTGGTGAGAAGTGCCATTATGCATGCTGCAAGTTTGCTGTAAACTGTGGCTTCCAATACACCCTCTTCTAATTAAAATGATTGTCTTGAGCAGATAATAATCCATTGTCAGTAGGTGTCTCAGTAGTAGCAACTCATGACAGGAATTATGTTGCAGTGTTTGAAACAGTACGTAGAGCTACTGATCAAAGAAGGCTTGCATACAGGAATCAGCTGTCCAGACTCCGCTTGCCCCAAACAGGGACAATTACTTGAGAATGAGGTAAATCAACATTGATGTGTGATTCAGAAGGATTTTACACATACTCTGTTTTTTTTTTTTTTTTTTTTTTTCAAATTGTGTAAACAATGTAATAAATGGTGTATATGTTTAATGAATTCATACCTTACTCATCAGGTTGACTATTAAGAAGGTTAATCATTAAAATGAATGTCTCTGTTCCTTTCTTTATCTCCTACCCTCTGAAGATCGAGTCTTTGGTGGCTGTAGATGTCATGCAGAGGTACAAAAGGCTGCAGTTTGAGAAAGGTAATTTCTTCTACATTAATACAGCTAAATTAATACAGATTACTGCTGGCATGATGTGGATAGAGGGTGGATTTTGCATTATCAAATTCAGTGTCCTGTCTGAATCATTTGATTTAATTAGTGGAGCTGAGGATGAGAGGGTTTTTGTTTTGTTTTGTTTTGTTTTATTTTTTCTACAGTTTAAGACAAACTATTTTTGTGTTTCAAATATTTATGGGAGAAGAATGCTAAAACCAGAAGACTATGAACTATGCTCAACACCTCTTAAAATATTGATTATTTTAGTCTTTTTCTCTAAGTCTCTAAGTTTGTGTTTTCTTCAGGGGAGGATCCTCCTGGGGAGGATCAGCATTACAATAAAAAAAACACAATGGAAAAAATTGTTGTTGTTGTTTTGTTTTTTTTTGCAGTTACTCATATTAGTAGTCTACACCCTTAGCCTAGTGTTATTGTGTGTATAAGTAATATTATTATATCAATACTGTACCATCAACATATGTGGGTAAAATCTAGCACTAAAGTATAAATTATATGGTCAAAAGTTTGTGGACAAGTGACCATCACACTCATATGTGCTTTTTTGAACATTACATTCCAGATTTAGTCCCTCCCATTTGCTCTTGGTTAAGGTCAGGGCTCTGTGAAAGACACTTAAGTTCTTCCAATCCAACCTTAGCAAATGATATCTTCATGGACCTGGCATTGTGCACAGGGGCATTGTGATGCTGGAAGAGGTTTTGGCTCGACCCCTTAGCTCCAGTGAAGGCAAACTGTAATGCTACAGCACACAAAGACATCCTAGACAATTGTGTGCTTCCAATTTTGTGGCAACAGTTTGGGGAAAAACCACATATGGGTGTGACTGTCAGGTGTCCAAAAATTTTTGGCCATATAGTGACAAAGTTTTGTTATTTTAGCTGTCTACCAGTGTGTATTGAAGGTGAAATTAAGTAATGAATAATCTGTACCATGGCCAGGTGTGTGTCCTTCCCACGTTATTTCCAAAGAGCTGTCAGTGTCTAGGAAGTGGAGGGAAAGGGAGGAACTGGTCATGAGCCGAAGCATACCACCTCACCTTATGGCGTGGGCATGTATAACTGCCAGTGGACTCAGTTCTCTTGTATTTATTGATGATATGACTGCTGACAAAACCAGCAGGATGAATTCTGAAGTGTATAGGGCTATATTATCTGCTCAGATTCAGACAAATTCTTAAAAAACCCATTGGAAAGGTGCTTCACAGTCCAGATGGACGAACCGCAGCATACTTCAAAAGCAACCCAAGACTTTTTTTAAGGCAAAGAAGTGGAATGTTCTGCAGTGGCCAAGTCTGAATCCAATTGAGCGTGCATTTCACTTGCTGAAGGCAAAACGCCCCAGGAACAAGCAGGAAATAACGACAGCTGCAGTAAAGGCTTTGCAGAGCATCACTAGGGAAGAAACCCAGCATCTGGTGATGTCTGTGGGTTCCAGACTTCAGGCAGTCATTGACTGCATAGGATTAGCAACCAAGTATTAAAATGACAATTTAATTTATGATTATGTTAGTTTGTCCAATTCGTTTTAGTCCCTTAAAAAAAGAGGGGAGCTCATATTAAAAGTGCTGTAGTTCCTACATGGTTCACCTGATTTGGATATAAATAGCCTCAAATAAAACCTGAAAATCTGCACTTCAAGCCTGTATTCAACATATAGTAGAAAATGCCAGAATTTCACCATGTGAAGGGTTTTCCCAGGCCACCTCATACATACATGTGCAACCCCTAGAGCATCTATTTGTGCATTCACATTTTCTTCACTTTCTTCAGCTTGACTGTTATATAATTTATCTCATAACTAGATCAGCATTTCTAACTGATTAGGTTAAAAAAAAACCAGCTAATGTTTTGTTTTGTCAACACTTTGTCAAAACATCATTTGCTCTTGATAAATTGCAATTTAGCAGGGTGGAAACAGTGTGCACACTCACACACAGTAATGCCACCATGTAATAGCAGTAATTAAGTGTTGAATGTATATTCCAAGACTAAATTAATAAATGGAGTTATAAATAAATGGAATAAATTAATGATTAAAAAATTACTTAATGCATTTATGTATGTATAGTATACAGTTATACAGTATTTGGGTGGCGATAATTAGAATTTGATGTGGGAAACAACTGAACAGAGTGGCTGGTGAGCTATAAAGTTCATTTCACACCCTGCCTGCAGCATTTTTATTCTTATTCTTAATATACAAAGTACAAACACAGGGTCCATTATGCCAATGTTCCTCACTGCTTGTCATGCAGAGGTGCTGCTGGACCCCTGCCGGACCTGGTGCCCGTCCTCTTCCTGCCAGGCAGTGTGCCAGCTGCAGGAAGCGGAGTTACCCATGCCCCAGCTGGTGCAGTGCCCTCTCTGCAGCCTGCGTTTCTGCTCAGCCTGCCACACTGACTGGCACACAGGGCAGGCGTGCCAGGGGTCCCTCCCCATCATCACCTCCCTTCCTGTGGAGAACAGGTAAACGCTTCTGCTTGAAAAGTCCACACTAGTCTGGCTGCAGCAGGACCAAAGATAGACAGTCTTTTTTTTTTTTTTTTTCTTGTTACTAAAGTAACAAGACATCAGTCAGCCTTCAACTTAAATGGCATATGATCTGTAACTGAAAACTGTGTGCCAGTTAGCTCATACAGACATGCCACAGTCTTTTCTGCTTTGGGTGTTAACTGTATTATAATATAATGCTCTTGTATATCATATGTCACATTAAGTGTGCTGACAAGACACAAGCCTAATAGTGACATATCATTTCCTGATACAATGGGACAGTAGAGATTACTGGCTTTGCATAAATGAAACAGTCTTGTGTGACATGTTACAATAATGTAATTATCTGGGTGGTGCAGAGGCACAGTGGGAAGCATTGCCACCTCACATCACCAGGGTTCTCAGTATGTTCTTGTGCTCCGGTTACTTTCAGAGTTACAAATGGGTTTGCTCTGGGTTTTCCAGGTTTCCTACCACCTACCAAAAACATGCTAGAAGGGGGATTGGTGTCTAAATTTGCTCATAGGTGTGAATGAGTGTGAAAATGGGTGTAAGTGTGTGTGTGTGTCCCCTCCAGGGGGCATTCCAACCTTGTGCCCAGTGTTCCCAGGATAGGCTCCCAAACCACCACAACCCTGATCAGGATAAAGAGCATAACAAAGATGAATGAATGAATGAATATCATTATCTGGCAGGGGAAGATTTCTTTGTTATTAGATAAACAAGTAGCATTGTTGTCATTAAGCAGGATTCTGAAACTGGATTCTGTCTTCTGTCTCTCTCACTCTCTAGTATCAGTAGCAGAGTTAAGGAGGATGAGGCTTCTATCAAGCGCTGTCCGAGGTGTAAAATATTTATTGAGAGAGACGAGGGCTGTGCCCAGATGCTGTGTAAGAACTGCAAGCATGCCTTCTGCTGGTACTGCCTGGAGTCTCTGGATGTGAGTCACACTGACCAGCAATCACACTGCGCAAGGTTCTCCAATATATACACTAATACTCTAAGTTGCCAGTTTATTAGGTACACCTAACTACTAGGATTTCTTTTGCCCTTCAGAGTAGTTTGAATTTACCTGAACCAGTATTCTATAAGATACTGAATGCATTATACAGTTGCTGCAGATTGGACGGCTACACAGTCCTGCCACAAACAGCCCAACTCAACCCCTCCACACACCCACCCACACACACACACACACACACTCCAAGATCTTGATTTACAGGAAATAATCTAATACATTTCTGCAAACAAAGGCAAACTGTAAGTGCAGACAGTGTGTCTATGATGTACAGAACCATTTCTAGTGTAAGATATATTACCACAATTTGGGGAGGGAAAGGAGGATTATGCAGTGGATAATGTCAGTATATCAGAAATGTGTGTGTCCATGCAAAGGCTGAGAAAAAGAAATACGTGTCTGCCTTTTTACAATAACCAAATTTTTTGGGCTAGTTTCAGTGTTTTGTGTGATTTTTGAGAAGTAGTTGGGCTGGAAATTTTGCTGAAACTTGGCAACCCTGGTTAAAGATATTAACTCGTCTGTGAACACCTCGCGGGGAACACACCTGTATCCAACACAGTTTATTCAACTTACAGATGACTGTATGTTGTCGACTCTCAACTGCCTATTACAGGATTACTCTAAGAATTCACTAGATAGTAGCCTATAGCATAAGGCAAGTGCGAATCTTGTCCTACTCCACCAAAATCTATACTGACATTATTCTCCTTTACAGTATACTGCTGCACATATACATGTGTGTTAATATTCTCCATCTTTTATAGGATGACTTCTTACTGATTCACTATGACAAAGGACCATGTCGGAATAAACTTGGTCATTCCAGAGCCTCTGTTATCTGGCATCGCACACAGGTATGTGGGGTTACATGGGTATTTAGAAAACACAACTATGTGCATGGATCTGCATGGTTCCTTTGCTGACTGATGCTTTAATTATAGACAGTACAGAATAATATAATTCACTTTTTAGCTTGCCTAGTGCTAAGGAGCAGCTGCAAGGATTAATAGCGGAAGAGAAAGACGGGGGTTTTCACACCAGTTTAGCCATTTAATCCCCTTCTCGTCACCTAGCTATCTAAAATAAGCTTTCGTGTGTGTGTCTGTGTGTGTGACCCGCAGAACCTCATGCTTAGTATCTAATAGTTCACTACTTTTTTAAAACAGTATTTAGATCCATTCCAAATTAGAGTTAGTGGACACATGCGCCTGAGATAAACCCAAATTTACTGACACACCTTGTGAAAACACTGCCAAGGAAAATCAAGCCAGAAGTTGCCAAGAGGCAAGAGGGTGTTTGCCACAGAGCCATGATTAGTGATTAGAGCCCCCTTGTGGTATGTAATGTTCTGGTCCAGTAGTTACAGGACATTCTCCTTTTTCTATCTATAGGTAGGCTACTGTTCCCAAACACATGTTAACCAAATGTCCCAAAATGCTGGCAAAAATAAAATGCAAGTAGATGTATGATTTTATGAACTACTGTAATAAGAATATTCTAATTCTAATTCTGGTGTAATAAAATGGCAATCAAAGGTTAACTAGCTAAGCACAGTCATGGGCTATGTCTGAAACAGTAATACTGTTACTATAGGTGAAATATTATTTTGACATACTATTTATTACAGTAATATGGGATTTTGTATGTAAAGATAGACAGACTAGGACGAGCAATTTCCTGTGTTGTTTGTTTCTTTTAAAAATCTTTACAAATCCTTAAAAATCCTTTTTACTAAAACACCAGCTTTCCCCCAAATATTTAACAAAGTTGACCATTTTATGGCACACAATTTTCTATTTGAATATCTACACTATGAATTGTATATGAATATGCCAACGGCATTTAGCAGATGCCCTTATCCAGAGCGGCTTACAATTATCTTATTTATACAATTGAGCAGTTGAGGGTTAAGGGCCTTGCTCAAGGGCCCAGCAGTGGCAGCCTGGTGGTGCTGGGATTTGAACTCTCAACCTTCCGATCAGGAGTCCAGCGTCTTAACCACTGAGCAACCACATCCCATGGCCAAATGGGTTTCCTACAGGTTATCAGTTAGCCACTATCTTATTCTAACTTTATGTCACCATTATTTATGTTTTCGTATGCACAAATTTGCATAGAATCAGGTGGATGTACACGTACTGTATATAACTATGTTTTCGATCTTTTGGTCCAGGTAGTGGGGATCTTTGCTGGTTTTGGCCTGCTCCTGCTGGTGGCCTCCCCATTCTTGCTCCTGGCTACACCTTTTGTCCTTTGCTACAAATGCAGATGTGGTAATGAAGATGATGACCCATCACCCTCCTAGTTCTTCTCTCAGCTGTGGTTATGGGGCTTCTGCAATGCTCAGGCTGTTCTATGTCCCGTCCACTTCTGCTCTCCCTGCACACTCTCTCATCAGGAACATGATGACATGCTCTTAAAGAGGACTCAGGAGACTTCTGCTGTCAACAGGCAGAATGGGAATGTGAGGGTGATTCCCTTTTCCCATTCAAAAGACTGTGTATTCTAGGAGAACTAGAGCTCCTGTTGACTTACGTCATGCTTTATCACTTAAGGTTATTTACCTTTTATTAAAAACTGTAAGAACAGCACATAAGCCAGCAAGCCAAGTGACCTGAATCCTTCCTTCTGAAGTCTGAAAATGTGTTTTCATTTGGTCCTTATGTTCTCTTTTCACATGAGTAGTATGCACTTCATTTTCCTGTACTGGCACAGTTTTTCATGGTGCATTATAGTCTCTGTTTGGAGACCAACATGTAGCTAAGAGCTATTGGGTTCTGTTCCATATCCAGCATTTTGTCCCTCAGATGCCAGTAGCTTGTAGGCACGGACAAAACACTGAGAAATTATACTTAAGTGAAAGAATAATGTGTCAAAATCTTACTCATTTAAAGTGGACATATCCAGCCAAAAATGTACTCAAGTGAAAGTAAATACATTGCTACTTTTAAATGTACTCAGGTAATTAAAAAGTAAATGTTTTAACTGATGAAATTAAGCAAACGTCATGTTTTTATATAAAACGTAACTTTTATTACTTATCTAAAACTGTTAGAACATTATTTTTGTTTTTAAGCAACTACACCATTTTAAGCTTGTAGTACTTACCATTGGCTAGAGTTTGACTTGCTGTCTACCCAATTATGTTAGCTACTGAAATCAGTAGTTAAATATAGCCAGTTAATGTTAGCAAATTAGCTAAACTTACCTCAACGTGTTTTTTTTCCAAATTAGATGGAGTCCATGCCTTCCAGAGAGTGCTCATGCCTTCTATCTTCTACTCCCTGGTAGCTTGTGACCCTCTGTGTTTGGCTGGTCTATATCCTGTTATTGTATTACCAATACACAATCATAAATCCACTTTTTTATCATTAATACTTCAGTACTTATAGCTAATGTGATCACACCGACCACATATTTTGCCTGTCTCTTTGTCTGATAAGTAATCAACATATTTTTCCCTTACTATTTCCTGTTTCATGATCTTGTCTTAGACAGAAAACTCCCAAATCTGAGAATCAAGTTGATTTGTAGTAGTATATCACCACCAACCAACTGGGCACATCTGAGTAGAACTTAAAGTACCCACTTCATAGGGCAAATGTTTAGCTTCAGCACTGTATTTGGCAAGAATACCAGTTTTGTATGGATCAATAGTTTAGTCGGTTTTATTTCCTTTACCTACTGTCATAGTGATCTACATTTTTACAGTTAAATATGCTTTTTCTTTTCCCTGTTTTGCCCTTTCATTCAGGTGAAACAATATTGTTGTATAATTTTCTTAGTATTTCCTACAGTTTTAGGGATCTGGGCTACATTTGAATATCAGTTTGCTTTGATTTGTTTAAATACCTGTTCACATGTCTAGTTTAGTAGGGAGTCTAACCGGCTGGACTTGTGTTTTAATCTTGAAGACTAAAAGACATCAGAGGGGATTTATCAATTCTGAAGAAGCTCATTGGTTGCGTGAACTTACCTTTACCTGCTCTTGCCAGGCAAACATCCCAAATAGATTTTTAAAAATATATATTTTACTGTTTGTCTAAATTAAACCAAATAACAGAACTTGATTTGCTCAGAACCCTAAAATACTCAGTTAATTTAGTTAGACAGCAGTGTATAGATAAAATCCTATAAGCTGAACAAAAAAGTGATTTTTTTCCTAGCTCTGGCAGCTCTTCAGACCTGAAATAGGAGGTTTGGGAGCTGCGTCGTGGGGAGCATGTGGCTGAGATGTGCTACAGCAGCAGCTGGCTGTACCGTGAGGGCCCGTGGCTGCCCGTGCAAACGGCCTCTCATGGGGCCAGTGGGCATCTGCCTCGACCCGCACCACTTCACCCTCCAGCATCAGAAATTCATGCGCTGCTCCACCCGCACCATCTGCGTCTGCACTCACCAGAAGCTCAGCAAACCCCAATGGTCACTCACAGAAGAGGCCGGGGCCTCTCAGGTCAGGCAACACTGACACTCTGAGCTTATTCACTCCAGACCAAAAGTGAATCTCTGGCTCTACATCTTTCAGTGTTAACCAACTAGGTCAGGGGGAGGAAGTGTAGGAGATGGGGTTAACCACAGTGATAGAGGAAAGGTTACTACCCCTGAAGCTATGTAAAAAAGAACAGATGAATGTCAACTTCAAGCGCAGATGAATCAGTCTGTTATGACAGCGTTTGCCAGGTTCTTGCCAAGTTCTTGCCAAGTTACATAGAACACTAAAGAGATCATATTCTAAAGAGCTCAAATAACGTGGCCATCATATTCACCTACTGATGGCCATGTTTTTTAAGTAACCCAGTCATCATTAGAAACACACATACAGGTTAGCACAAAAATGTAGCACACCAAATTTCAGCAAAGTTAGAAAGTTATTGAAAGTTATTTGAACTTAACCCCATCTCCCCATGAACAAGCACGCCATGCAAATCCATGCAATCACTCATGCGTTACAGCTGCTTGTGTAAATTAAACTCACCCCACTATGATTGACTGGCATGTGGTGGCCATATTGTTTGCAAATCTCAACATGTTTTTGATATTTATTGACATCGATTATCTTTTCAGTTGCTTACCACTGTTTTCAAGCATTGCTGTCACATTTTTAGAAATAAAAGGTCAACTTTATTTGTTCTTGAAAGTTCTATGTAGAACTGGATAACAGAATGTTTCTCTATCAGAACAGGGTCTCTGTTGAACCCTGAAGTTAACTATCCAAAGTGTACCAAGTGCTTTGCATGAGAGTTTGTTTTTTTTTTTGTAAAACTAGATATATCAGGTTAATTCAAGAGATCTTCATGTCATCAAACTACTGCATAAATCTGTAGAAAAAAGAATGTTTGCCCTGCTCCCTGGTGCACAACTTGCTCTATTTCATATCTAGATCAGTTTTCAATCACCTTATTGTTGATATATAGAGCACTGATTAAGTTTTTCAGTTTTTGATATTGTTCTAATATGTTGCACCACAGTCAATTGGATTGTCATTATTTTGACAGCTATTTTGATGATTGGGCAGCAAGAACACCCACTGGTCTTTACAACATCAGCAGGATTAGACCCTTTCTCTCCATAGAGACCATTTAGGTGCTTCTTCAGTCTCAAGATTAGACTATTGCTACTTGCTTCTGCAAGTCTTCCTACACACCATAAAATCTATGCAGCTGAACCATAATGCTGCTGCACGATCTCTCCAGATTCTCCTACATCACCCCATTGGCTTAGTGGTTAAGGCTCTGGGTTACTGCTCAGAAATGTAAGGGTTTTGTGCCCCATCACTGCAAAGTTACCACTGCTGAGCCCTTGAGCAAGGCCCTTAACCCCATCTGCTCCAAGTATCATGGCTGGCCCTGTACTCTGACCTCCTAACAAGCTGGGATATGCAAAGAAATGAATTTGGCTATACAGTAATATATATGCGATAAATAAAGGTCTTCTTCTCATTGCTGGTTTCCTGTGGCTTCCTCCTGATTTAAAACAATGACCAGCCCCCACCTAACAGAAAATACTTATCAAACCCTTTACCATGTTTGCTCTGACAATGACAATAAACTGCAGACACACATTTCACTAAGCATTTTAATTTACTTGCACTAAATATTAAAGGGTTGCATGGTGGCACAACGGGTAACTTTGCTCCCACATAGTGCAAGGGTCCCCAGTCCAATTCGATTCAATTCAATTTTATTCAATCCTGACCTCAGGTTACTGTCTTTGTGAAATTCTCAAGGTGTCTGTCATGAATTTCCTCCAGGTACTCTGGTTTCTTTCCTCCCTCCAAAAACATGCTGGCAGGTGGACTGGCTATGATAAATTGTTCCTAAACAATGAAGGGCTGTAGTGCAAGGAAGAAGATTTTTTGGAGAGTTCTCTGGTCAGATTAAAAAAAAATGTAACAGCATTATGTACAGTGGAAAAAGACTGAGGCTTTTAATCCAAAGAACACCATCCCAACTGTAAAGCATGGGGGTGGCAGCATCATGTTTTGGGGTGTTTTGCTGGAAAAGGGACTGGTGCACTTCAGAAAATAGATGGCATCATGAGGAAGGAGGATTATCTACAAATACTGAAGCAACACCTCAAGACATCAGCCAGAAAGATAAAACTTGGTTGCAACTGGGTCCAGCAGGACAATAATCCTAAGCATACCTCCAAGGTAACAAAATATCTTAAAGACAATAAAGTGAAAGTATTGGAGTTGCCATCACAAATCCCTGACCTGAATCTCATAGACAATTTGAAGACTGAACTGAAAAAGCATGTATAAGCAAGGAGGCCAACAAGCCTGAATGAATTACACAGTTCTGTCAGGAAGAATGAGCAAAAGTTACAGCAAAGTATTGTGAGAAACTTGTGGAAAGCTAGCCTAAGCGTTTGACTCAAGTTAAGCAACTAAAGGCAATGCCATCAAATACTATCAAATACTAACAAAGTGTAAGTAAACTTTTGACCAAATGAAAATCTGATATAGATAGTAAATAAACGCTGAAATAAATGTCTCTTAGCTATTTTTTAATTACTTTTTTAATTACCTATGAAAATAAAGATGATACTCTAATTGATCTAACACAGTTGTGAAAAATTGAGTTTGAATGTCTTTAGCCTTGGTGTAGGTAAACTTTTGGCCTTAACTGTAGGTGTGAATGGATGGTCATAATTCTTTCTGGAGCAGACAGGAACAGGATGTAAAAAAAAAACAATAATAAAATATAATAAAAAATTTTAAAAAGCAGTCCCCCGCACTACAAAGCACTTGCATAAATTGCTTGGAATATGTGTAAATTCACTCTGAATCTACTTGCGTAAATCAGTCTGGAAATGCTGTAAATGTAAATGCATGGATGTTTTTTGTGAATGACAAGAGGAACTTGACGAGTTCTATGTAATACCATATTACCATTACACGGACGTCCTCAATATCAAGTCCTAGGCTGTAAATTCAGCAGTGTGTGGAGGTATATACAGTAGGATTGTAAGGTTTACTTGCAGTACCATTATGCAGACACTAGAGGGAACAACTGCTGCACTGCTGCATGATTCTGTGAACATGCTGATCTCAAAATCATATAGATGGTGAAAGGAGTGTTTCTGGAGATTTGATGAGCATGTGATGACAGACTAAAGAAGGGAAGTTCCTGCTTGTGAAAGCTAAAGTATGTGTGTCCAAACTGCATCAGGTCACCTGTTCATACTGTAACAGTATGATGGAGCTTGCATCCGCTCGCTCTCTCTCCCTCTCTCTCTCTCTTTCAGGCAGTGTGGGCCGGCTGTGGCCCAGCGGCTCACTGGCAGGTGTTGATGGCGCTGTTGGCCGAGGCCAAGGGAGCTGTGCTGGCTCTCGGCTCTCGCTGCAGTCTGCCTCTGCCTGCCCGGGCAGTCCCACTGGCAGCTGGCATCACGCTGCGGGCATCTCTCCCAACTATAATTACCAACTCCAGCTGCAGATGGAGACAAGCAGGCGCACCAGTCCCTGCATCCTCCACGGCCTTCAGCCACCTCCACATTCCACCCTACAAAAAGCTTAAACACCCCACGCTAGGACAAGCCCCTCACATTTAACTAGCTAGTAACAAAAGCATTAACCAGCTTTCTATGTAGACTGCACACTCTTCTATGTGTCAGCTTGTGTCAGTTAAATCTCTATTATGTAAAGGTGATGGAATAATTTTCTCACCACTCCTACATGGTGCTCTGTCAAAGTGTGCATTTGTCGAATCAAGAAAAAAAAATCTGTTCTCTCACGTCTTTCACACATCCCCTCACTCAGATATGTGTATCAGCTCACAGATCTGTGGAAATTTAAAAATTTCTGTCCACTGCATCTGTGGTGTATTACCATTTATGTGATTACCACGAAAAAAGAATCTCAACAGGCAACACATTAACAACCTTTACATTCCAGCAATAGTAGTCTTAGGATGAAACAGACATAAGAAAATGTCTGTTCTTATGTAGTTCCATAGGACTTCCCAGCATTGGAACAACACATTAAAAAGTAATTCCTGTTTTGCGAAATATGTCTAACAATTCACTCACAACTGTGAGGCATAATTACAAATTCGTCCTTCTGAAAAAAAAAGTCCTCTCTCTGACAGGATGAATTATACAGATTTACAGCCTGAAGAAAATAACTGTTTTGTCAACCAAAATGGCTGTTTTAAATGAATTTCCTTTATAAGTAAGTTTGAGTAAACAGGTTTTCAGGCTGATTCCACTAACAGGGGACCATTTGTGTCCCACTGATATTACATTTATAAATATGTACAGTATATAAACATAAAAGATCATTTAAACATAGGTAAATGTTTTTCATAGGTTATGAAAATTGTACATTTGTGTGTCCTGCAACATTCACTCAAACCTGCTACCTGTAGACATTCGCCCCTACGAAACATTTAGAATATTCCACAAATCACATGTTCAACAGGATGTTCCTAACAGTCATGGGAAGAAGAAAAGTAAGTACTCTCATTCTTATTCTTTATTTTCAATGATATTGTGATATGAACTGATGTCCCTAAACGTACAATCCTGTTACCCAAATTATAGATCGAAAGTAAATTATTAATTGAAAAAATAACGTTGGAATAAATCACTAGAATGTCCTCACGCCAATAGCATGGATGCTATTTAACTACATTTTGTACACTTGCTATTTTTATGCTCAAGACAAAAAGAAGACATTTTCAGTGTCTGGCCAAAAAGTTTATTAAAAGCTTCTTTATTTATGTGAATCTCTTTATCTGACATATCCTTGCCATATTTTTCAAATACACCTATTCATTAAGTGGCATTTTGCATTTATGTTAGATCATCTGTTCATAAAACAAGATGTATATAATAGAAAATAATCTTATTTCAAGACGTCCCTGTCATGTATGGTTGCTGATGCGGATGCTTTATGGTCACCCTGCAGATGTGAGCTGTACTCTTCCACAGGTTTCCAAAGTTCCCCACTGTTGTGCTCAGCCTCGAAAAATCACCAGAAAAATCCACCTAACTTTTTGTTCTCTCTGAGTACATTAGTGTGTGTGTGTGTGTGTGTGTGCGTGTGTGGTTGTCTGTGCACATGCCTGTTTGACGGTGTGTGTTCAAACTGGGTTTGTTCCTGGGCCCAGGCATCTTCTGACTCAGACACGGTGTTGCAGTGACAGATGGGAACTCCAGGGAGACTGAAGGAAAAAAGAGCCTCACATATCAGCCAATGTTTTCTCCACATCTACACAGAAACACTCTCCTAGCCCACTATAACCACTATTCAACACTATTTCAACTCTAATATTGCTCAACTTAATCTAGCCACTGCATGTGTTGCATATATGTGATTACCACAGACAAAAAATTTCTACCCATTTGCCTTGCAACTGTTTACTTGATAAGCAACTTGTTAATGTTACAGTTGTTGAATTTTGTCCATAAATGTTGATGCTTATTGTCTGTTGGTACAAACTGGTTGAACTATTTACTAGATAATTATTAGATAACATGCATGCAACCATGTAGATCAAAACCTATGTTTAAGAGTTACATATAAATTAAATATTGTGTTTCCTTGCACGTAATTGTTGTGATATCTTTGTGATGTGTTTTGTATTGGCTTTGATTTTGTTGTATTGGCTTTGATCTCATTAAAGATCTAAATCTACATCTGGATTTCTGTAAAGCTACTCTGTGACAATGTGAATTGTTTGTATAGCACTATACAATAAAATTGAGCTGAATTGAATAATACTAAAGGGTAGCATTGCTGCCTGACAGCTCCAGGGTCCGTGGTTCAATCCTGTTTTCAGGTTATCATCTGTGTGGAGTTTTTGTGTGGCATGTTCTCCCCTGTGTCTGCATGGATTTTCTCCAAGTTGTCCGCTTTCCTCCCAGAAACTGGTAGGTGTACTCAGTGTATTGGCTGCTCTAAATTACCCCAGGTGTGAATGAATGTGCATGTGTGTGCGATCAGGAGCAGGGCAGCTATCAGAAGAAGAGAGGTGACCTTGTTACTGCACCACTCGAGGCTGGTCAGGCTGGTGCAGTAGGAGGCATGTGTCCATGGGGAAAGTCAGACAGATGCTGTTTCTCTCTCGTTCTCGTTGTCTCTCTCCCTGTGGGTGAGATGGTGCAGTGTCGTCGGTGCAGCTGCCACCCTCACCATCAGGCAGCACAGGAGTGCGCACTTGCTAGCTCTCTTCTATGACCTCCACTACCATGAATAAAACTTTATTCAGACAGCTGTACAGCACAAGGCCAGTGCATCAAATTGACCTGTGTATGGAGACATGCTCAACTGTGTCCATGTTTTATACACATTTAGTGTGACAGCGTCAACGTGTGTCTGCGGATGCATGTGCGTACATTTCTGTAATATCTTAAATGTGCGCGCGCGCACGTGTGTGTGTGTGTGTGTATGTGTGTGAGTGCGTGCGCACAAGTGGAGAGACGAGTAAGGGGACAAAAAAAGCGGAGGCTTCACACCAGCTGCCGAACATGACATTTTCTGGCTGGGCCAGCACACCCCAGCAGGAGCAACATCTGTGTTCCTGCCTTTCATCCCCCCCTCCGCTCCCCAGGCGTTATGGCTCAGATATCTGCAGCCTAAAAACCAGAGACAAACAGCCATTTTCCACCAACAAGATGCAAGTGCTGCTGCCTAATCTCAAACCATTTCACACCTTCCACCACAAGAGACAATTCTGAACTGGCAAAATGGGTTTGGTTCCAGCACCAAAATCGTACTAGTCTAGAACCAAAAGCCGGCAAGGTCAGGGGCTTGGTGTCATTACAGTAGTGTTTTGTTTCCATGACAGCAACAGGAGCATCATCATTCATCTTCAGTAACCACTTCATCCTGGTCAGGGTCACAGTGGTTCCAGAGCCAATATTGGTAACACTCCCTCAAGGAAGGAGAATTCACCCTGGATCACAGGATGCCATGCGCACACACACATTCATTCACCCCATAGGCAATTTACCATAACCAATCTGCCTACCTGCTTTTTTGCCAGCTCTTTTTTTGGACAGTGGGAGGAAACTCACGCGAGCATGTGGAGAACACGTGAAACTCTGCACAGGCAGCGTATGATCCTGATGTCAGGATTGAACCCGGGACACTGGAGTTGTGAGGCAGTAACTCTACCTACTGCACCACCACGCTGCCGCAACAGGAGCATTCATTCATTCATTCATTCACTCATTCGTTCGTTCGTTCATTCATTCACTCAGTCACTCATTCGTTCGTTCTTTCATTCACTCATTCCCTCACTCATCTTCAGTCACCACATAATCCTGATTAGGGTCATGATAAATTTGGATCTGGCATAAGCCAAAAATACACTCTGGTTGGGACACCCTGCCATTGCAAGGTGCCATTAACACACAAACTGGCACAATTTGCCATAGCTAATCCTACTAACATGTTTTTGGGAGGTGGGAGGAAACCAGAGAACCCAGGGAACATGCAAAAACCACACAGACAGTAACCAGATGTCAGGATGGAAAAGGGGGGATCAAACCTGGAGCTGTGAGGTGACAGTGCTACCCTCTATAACCATCCCGCAACTGGAGCAAAGTAATTTTAATAATATACACTTAAAACATTTTATAGACCTGGAATTAGTTCAAACTCCCTGGTGCATTGTCTGTGAGATAATATGATCCTGAATAACAAAATTTGAACCAATGACCTGAGTTGCAAATGTCATGTGACTCACACACCTAATGTTTTTTCTCCTGTTTGACCACTACAAGTAGTTGTGTACACCCAAGCTGTATTTTCTTAATTACTGAAGAAATTTGCAAAATTAAATATTACAAACACTGATCTGAATTGCTAAGGTTAATGCCAGCAATAACAAACATATCTATAGTCAAGTAGCTACGCGCTAAGAATAAATCAATAAAAGGATTTCATCTCACACGTAATCACAGTCTATTTCAATATCATTGTGGATGGTGAAATGTGTTCTTAAAATCAGACAATCAGATCAGAAGCCAGAAGAAACTGTGGCAGTGGAACATACAGCTCCATATCACACCAAAATCCAGAACCAGAAACACACACCACTATGATTCTTGTAGCCCAGAGACTGACACCAAGGTCTCCAGCTGCAGTATCAGACCTGCAATCCAAAGTCCCTAAGCTGCCACTCGTGTTAATTCATGAAGTCAAAATACATGTTCAAAAATTCCAAAGTCCAAGTCAAGTCATAGAAAAGTGAATCCAAGTCAAGTCAGGAACATCAATAACTGAAAAATACTCAACAACACTACAGTACATAATACTCACTACACACTCAGCATTTCCTGCACAGGAACACACACACTCAGCGTTCCAGAGCATTAGAGAAAAGGACGGGTGTGTTGCTACGGATTTTGTGCCCAGAGTGAAATTTAGTGGTGGAGTGGAGGAATGACTTGAAATGTCTTGGAAATGGAAACATGGGTATAAATTAATTAAAATATTGATACACGTTCTTACATTAAGCCTGGAACAATCTTCAAAATTAATCTATTTCCACAGAGAATTCAAAATGCTCTCGCTGTGTAATTAATGGATATTGCTTGAAAATGGTCAGACTGGCAAAGTAAATGGATCAGTGCATGGATGCATTGCTTAGGTCAATTCCTTTAATACTTAAAGGAATACTCCAGTCAAACCTACATGTGAATGATTATAATAGACAAGAATTTCAAAATATTTTTTCTATATGAAGAAAAGAAAGGAAAACCTGTTTACTCAAACTTTTTATAATGCTAGTCTAAGGACAGTTATTATCTTCAGTCAATGAATGTTTAAAATTGAAAACTGTAGCAATGCATTAAAGAGTAATTTAGGTAAATATGCTTTGCCAAAGGTTTTTGTGGTAAATCTTTCTCTCTGAAAAAGTATTCCCATCTCTAAATAAAGTTTATATACTTTTTACTTTTGATACTTTAACAAGAATTTCATACAAAAATGCATAAGCGTTTATTGAGTGCCCCAACTTTTTTTTTCTTTTAGTAAACAAGGAGATTAGGTTAAACCACTGAAGAACAGCTTAAATGTCTAATAATGCTTAGGACATACAAAAACATCATGTTAAATCTCATGATTGCATGTTCAAAATATCTGAGAGAATAATTTCTCTATAATTTAATTTGCCACTGCAACAGAATACGTCTCTTTAACAGACATTCTTTAGTGTGCCTGAAAACAACTGCCCTGGTTCAGCTGGTCTCTTATTTTATTCAAGATGACATATGAAACATAGATGTGATTAGTACAGGATTGTGTTTAATCAAATCTGATTGACTTGATTTGATGATTCATACAGATGCACTGCTCTGTAAACATCACAAGTTCTACATTGCTTTGACAGTATTTGTTCTTACATATCTGACATACCAATAAAAACACAAACTGTGCACTAGGGATGTAACTGAAAAGGATATATTTTTCATATTGAACAGATAATGTGATCTTAGCAGATACAAATGAATGAATAAAGAAGCACACTATTTGATTTTTGGTTTTGTTTGAGACTAGAGGTGTTCATCAGGACTGGGATCCCACTGACAACAAAAAACAAGGATGAGCAAGGGGGAGTTTTTTCTTTCATGCACGTGTGAAACAGCTGTTACATATGAAGCTCAAATATAGACCATAGTCATTATCATGAACGTGTAGCGGTCTTTAGTAACTGCCTGCTCAGGGTCATGGGGGTTGAAATTCGACTATTAGTTTCTTTATATTTTTGCAAATAGAGCCAACTAAATTTGCTAGAAAAAAATTACAGGCAGATACAAACAAAAATAATGACTGCACACACTGTTGAGTGATATGAGGTTGAAGAACTGTCACAGCCAAAATTCACACACTGACAGTGCTGGTATTTCTATCTCTGTTTTTTTTTTTTTTTCCACTGTTTGTGTTCTGGGGGCATAATGGTAGGGTTCATTTTGAATAAAAATTTTAAAAAAAGCTTCCGGTCTCAGGTTTAAATTTTAATATAGATACAAATATTTATATCTGTAATACAGACACTACTGAAGGCTCTGCTGAAAGCTTCTGTGAGTCTGCCCTTGCTTAATCACCCTGTCCTGATTGTGGAGGACGTTTGCAAAATAGAAAGTAACCTTATTACCAAAAATAAAGATTTGTGAAGCTGACACATTCTCATAGCATGTATATGTGGTGCTGTATCCAAACAACACTTCCTGACTATTCGCAAACTCCACATACCCACTGGCCACTTGCATATCAAAGCCACATGCTGAGTTCTGGATGGTGTTTTCACAGAAGCTGCCAATACAAAGCCATTACCAGCGAAGAACATTCAGCTACTGGCCTACTCGCACCAATTCAGGTTGCTGCAGGCATATTACTCTACATGTCTCTCATAGGCAAAGCTATTTACAACCCGTGCAATCACTTTGAGTACATCAGCCAAGATCAGTGCCTTCTCTCTGTGACTTTGCGGAGTGAGCCAATAGCCCATTCTTAATGGATGCGTTTATGTGTCTCTGTTCTCCTTTGAGCTATGATTGCATCCTCGTTAACCCTGCAGTTTATTCATCTTCTGAATGGAATTCTGTCCTAACTGTCACTATAAGGCATTTACAGGGCTGTAAAATTGATGTTGCAGCTTGGTGAAGAACAGATTTCCACGTGTCACACGTCAAAGAATAACGCGAACTTGGCAAGAAGTAGCAGAATAGAATAGTGCAGCGATGTCAGCCGAATCTGCGGCCTGTGAAGAGCAGGCACTCAGCCAGGCCCTTTTATGAGCCACAGGGACATATTTATGCTCTACTTCCACTAATGGAAGCAGATTGAGGAGGAGGACACTTACCAGATTAGGACCGTGTTCCCTTTTTCCTTCAAGACTCTAGTAAAAGTTTTGATAAGTATTAACTTTTAACATGATAGGTGGAATAAACCATAAAGTTTTATTGATCAGGGTAATATTTCATGTGCTGTGAAAAAGTGAGAAACCTGAGCAAAGTAAAAATGAATAATGTACTTCTACACTGGATTTCTTATTAATATGAACAAAGTTGAACGCCACTGGAAAATGGTGAGAAGTGAGAAAAGTAGCTCTTGCTCTTTTGTTTTTCAGTGAAACCTGACAGTTATCCCTTATGTCTGAGATAATTGAAGTTTTTTTTGTCCTATTATACACCATTGTAGATTTGTAAGCAATGTCCCCCTGTGACACACAACTGCTAACTTCTATTGTTCTCAGTTTTGTCATAAACTCAAGTGAAATTTTACTCGGACGTGTCTTGGTCTCTGGCTACGAAGGCCATGAACAAGTACTTTGTAATGTTCCCCTTACAGTACAAAAGGTAATTATCTATCTCTGCATGTGGAGTTAAAGTCATGGAAAAAAGTATACCCTCCTTCAATTCCGTTTTTATTTATCAGGGCCCAAATAACAATTGTGTGGTCCTCACCAATTTCTATAAACAGACATATAACCTCAGGTGACAACAAAAAAACACAACAGTATGTAGTCATTTTTTCCAAAAAGTAAAACAACATTCAGAAACCAGGTGGGGAAAAAATAAGTACACCCTATAAATCAGTAACATGTAGAACTGCCTTTAGCAACAGTAACTTCAAGTAAATGATTTCTGTAGGAGTTTATCAGTATCTCACATTGTTTATGCACAGCTCTCTTAAGATCCTGCCACAGCGTCTCATGACTGTATATCGTGCCTAAAAATTTCAAGCAACTATGTTTCTTCTTATGTTGAAAATAATAGAGCACAAGTACTTGTAATACACAGCTGTATTTGGCCTTAGAAAGTTGTATGAGCCAAAACAAATTCTAGTTTTAATACATTTTATTAATCTGTTGTGTATTTAAATCAAAGGAAATGTGTTTTACATGTGATATACTGATTCCTGTTGCACTTCCTTAAAAAAAATCTTTTGTATAACTAGCAAACTCTGTGTCATTTCATTTACCTTAAGTATGCTCCCTAACCACCCCGACCCCATGTGTGCTTTATATCGCAATGATATAAAATAGGATTACACTGTAGTGCTTGCTAGTACAATGGGCTATGATTAACATGTCTTATGTATGTATGTCCTATGTATGTACTTATTTCTACAAAATGATAATACCATAGTAGATGGGTTGTTTTAGTTAATTCAATAAAAATTTCATGTCAAGTTAGGAAGATAGTACGACCAGCAAACTAACACATAACCATATGAGGATGGGTTCTCTGTTGAGTCTGGTTCCTCTCAAGGTTTCTTCCTATCACCAGCTCAGGGAGTTTTTCCTTGCCACCGTCACCCTGCTTGCTCATCAGAGACCTCATACATACACACTTCACTTTACTTTTGTTTGTGTAAAGCTGCTTTGAGACAATGACCTTTGTAAAAAAGCGCTATACAAATAAAAATGAATTGAATTGAATTGAATTGAACACATCTGAGAGTCTGGTCTCGGTCTTGACATGAACTCGGCCATGTGTGGTGTTGATCTCGTCTTGGTCTTGCCCCCTTCTCATATTCGGTCTTGACTCGGACTCCCAAGGCTAGGGTCTTGGTCTTGACTCGATCTTGGCTAAGGTAGTCTTGAACCCAACACTACTAGCTTCTCTTAGAAATAATGAAAATACAGCAACAACAAATTAGCACAAGAAATGCTAAACATGTCACAAATATTTCAATATATACGTGTTTCAGAGAAGACGTTTTATTTATCAGAATTGGTGTGAAAAATTTTGTGATGTTTCATTTTCATCTGCTGTTCATTGGCTGCGTGTTCTTTGCAATATGAGTCACAAATCTAGCTAAGCACACCTTCATGACCTCAACATTTTTGCATCATTTTCCTACTTTTTCAATTTTACAGCAACATGAGTGTATTAATGACCTGCACACTTGGATCCAGTCCAAGTTCTCAGCTGCTCATCGGACACATGAATGAAAAACTGTGAACACCTGCTTTTGCAGTTCTAGGCAAAGGAACTCAAACATTTACCTAATGAGCGAGTTGCACCTGTCAGACAATGAGGCTTCGCTCATGAGCTGCCCAGTTTGCATGTTATCCCATGTATCTGCACTTCCAGCTATACACTCAACCTGCTCTATGGCCTACTGGCACGCACGCATGCAAAACATTGCTTACTGTCGGCAGAGCTCAGCTGCAGCCCTTGTTCAGGGTGTTCCCAAAAACACACACACTGGCAGGGGAATATTCAAATGCACAGATAAGCTGTATGGTAAGTAGTACAATGTAGTACAGTTAGGAGCCATAAAAAAGTTGTGCGTATTTAGCAGGAGAAGTTCAGGTTCTGCAACAGACTCCAGTATTGATGTTGGTTATGCAAATTATGCAACTCCAGCCATCACATTGAACAGTATAACACTATCAAACAGCATACCTTTATGGGCACGCGTTCAGCAAAATCAGGAAATTGACTGGGTGATGTTTTTTCAATCTTCAACTGTTCAGTTATGGTGAGCCTGTGTCCAATGTCGCCTCAGATTCCTGTTTCTTGGCTGACACAAGTGGAACCCAAGGTGCTCATCTGATGTTGTAGCCCATCCGCCTCATTTTCCTCTGGCCATCTCTCTTATAAAAAAGACTTTTCCACCCACAGAATTGTCACTCACTGGCTTTTTCCCCCTGCACTGTTCTGTGTAAACTTTAGAGACTGTTGCCGTGCATGAAACTCAGACGATCAGCCATTTCTGAAATACTCAAACCAGCTCAGCGGGCACAACCATGCCACGATTAAAGTCACTGAGATTATGTTTTTTTCCCCATTCTGATATTTGATGTGAACACTAACTGAAACGCTTTAATTGTACCTGCATTATGCATTGCGCTGCTGCCACATGATTGGCTGAGTCGATAATTGTGTTAATGAGCAGAGGTACAGGTGTTCCTATTAAAGTGACTGGAGAGTGTATATAAGGCTTATCATAGTTTAAATTAAAGTTCATAGATGTCCTATTGTCAGTTAAATGTCTACTTCTAAACTTAATTCTGATCTTATTTATTTACTCTTCTGCTTCCTCACAAGGCCTAAAGAATATTACAGACAGTTAATCTGTTTATAAGCCTTTATAAGTTCATAAGTCTGAATTATACAGGTCAAATCAAGCTGGTGTTGGGCATCTAACATTAATGTGTGATGTTAAAAATATATTATTAAAACAATGAAAATATATAATTCTTAGCTTGATATGACCGTGTGATGTAAAATTGCAAAGATTGTATTGGTTCTCATTTCTATGTTATTGTGAATTTCCTATTTGAATGCCACAGTAGAACAAGATGTTTTGTGGATCTGTTTCTGATTACTTATAGGAATATTCCACTAAAAAACAGATTGTTTACTCTGGAGGAACTGCAGCTACTCCTGAGAGCCAATTCATTACACTTTCTGAACAAAACAAGCTTTGGTAGGGGTTTTGGCATATGGAACTGAGCACGGCCATATAAAAAGCTCAGTACACCAAAGCATATAGTACTCTATGACCATATAACTCATTTGTCGCTTTCTGCAGTTTTTTGACATATTTAATATGGAAGGCCTTCTTCTTTCTATCCTCAAGTCAGCTTCTAAAAGCCACAGGATGTGAGAAGAATTGTAGGAATTCCTCCAAACACATAAAAATGACAAGGCTCTGCAATTAAAATGACAAGTTTTGCACACAATACATAGTGCAATGTTATTCAAAGGTACACCCATATCTGTTTATCTTCTCAAAACCAAAATCAAATGTTTGCACTGGGCTAAGACCATATATCCAGATCTGAAACACAATCTTCCCACATCTATTGTAGGAAAAATGTTCCCTGTTTTGGGCTTAAAACACCAGCAATGTTTGTCTGAAAATCAACACCAACTGGCTGCAAATGGCGTAGTGCGTTGGGGCCTTTACGGGCAAACAAACATTGATCTTTCTTCAGTCCTGGCTTATCTTATCTTGTCTCTGTTTGCTGCTGATGGCAAGGAGAGGATGGTTCCAGCGGCCCACTACAGCAGCTATAATTAACCAGAAACAGATGATATCTAATGTCTCTGGAGGACAGTGGAACACTTTCCCCGCACAAACCTCCCCAAAGACAATGTGTTGCCATTTAGCAAGGCACCGAGCCCAATTGCTTTTGTGTTTTTTTGCCATTAATTGTTTCTGGCATGCTTGCTGTGGGAGTGCATTCTGTAATTAAACATAATTGCATAAGTGAGCTTGAAACATTATCTCCCATTTGCTGGAGCTGGATCAGTTTTGCCAAAGCAAGGATAAAAGCACAAACAAGTTCAGTGGAGTGGTGATTTTAGCATTTATCCATTAAAGAGGCCTTTTATAACACATGAAAATATTCAGGTGATCCTATTTAGGTTGTAGCAACTGATTTTACATGATTGAAAGCTCTGATGCCAGCTGTGGTCACAAGTAAACAGACCAAACCATATAAACTTAAAAAGTTTCACAAATAAGACAAATGTTTGATGCTTTGTTTATATATCTTGAAAGACACGCATTAAATTACAAGTAAATAGTTCTAAAAAGAATAAAAGCTATGTTCTTTTTCAAAACATTTTTTTGAAAAAAAAAAATCTCAAAAACATACAGACATATAACTTTCTCCCTGAACTGTATCAAAGATTCTCATAGAGAGCAATATTTATTGGAGAAAAAATTTGTGGAGTATGTGAATTATCACTAGCACATGACAAGGTTTAAAAAGTGGATATTTGTGTAACATATCCACCAAAATGCCTGATTACTAACAATAAAAATCAACTCATTGCTCATCTCATCAGACATCTGTGGTAGAACTATGTTACTGAAAGCATTTTCCAGAACAACATTTTGTTATATCAGTTGTGCTGCATACTGCTATTCCATGTGCATCAGTGTGTTGATCCTCAAAGCAAGAGAAGAAGGAATCACTTTTTACAGGAGAAGCTCAGAGAATATGTGCGTCATGTAATGAGGGACTTTATGCAGGAGGTAAGGCAGGATGGTGAGGTTAGTGGTTAATAGCTTCCCTTTAATTTCAACTCTTTAATATTCATATATTTTTGTATTGTTTGCAAGGTTTGATAGGTTTTATGATTGGATTTGTGTTTGAATTTGTGATTGAGTACTGTTGACTTTGTTTGGCTGCTCAGCTATTTATCAGGAAGCTAGCTTGAGGAGTCTGCTTTAGCAAACACTGTGATTGTCTTGTTTTTGCTAATTCCTGTTATGTGTTAAAAATAACTCTTGGGCACTCAATTACCACTAAATTAATTTGTTGATTAAAATAACCATGTAGTAGATGAATAGCACAGGTATATCTCATCTTCAAGAGCAAAAAAAAAAAAACATAGCCAGCATGCAGTGTTAGAGAACTAGCTTGGCTAACATTAATTAGCTATCTGAAACAACTTCACAGCTGAGGTTTTAGCTCAGGTGCTAGCGCTCGCCATTTTTGATTGTCAGCTCTTTAGGGTTCTCCATCAACGTTTGGTGTTCTTCCATGTCTAAGTGCTGGCCTACAACTCTGACACTGTCATATCGCTGTTCATAGCAGTTCTTCTTTTGTTCCTTGGATTGTTGCATGATGACTAATGTTGTTTGAGTCCAAACAGGAAAAAAAACAGCTCTGACTTTAAAGATTTGTTCAAATTTGGCAAGATTAGGTCTCTAATGGTTAAATAGGTGGAGTTGAGATTTTAGATTTGAATGATTTTTTTTTACTCCTCCTCATTCCTGCCCATGTACACAAAGCTCCACACCAAGAACTTACCGTGTTTCAACTAGAGTTAGCATTAGCGAGGACATGTCATGTCAGTTTCAAGTACACTCAGATATTCAGTAGCTTGAAAGGCAAGTTATAATACAATAAACACACAAAATTCGACCGGTAATTATTTATGAGAACGTTAATGAGTGTCGTCGCCCCATATCTAAATTTGATTCATTATGTAAAGCTGGCCATTCAAACAATTCAGAGCTTTATACACTGTGTTTTTACACTATTTTTTCTACCACTGATACAGTATAGATACTTATATCTTTTTCAAAAAAAGATACTGCAGCTTAAACAATATTTTTTATAACCATTAACTATACTAAATGAGTTAAAATCCATTATCAAATAATCAGTTCAGTTTTGAGGTGAACACATTGGATGAATCCAAATACATGTACATTTCTTCCTCCATCATATCCCAATCACATCAGGAGTTATTTCCCATGAGTATCTCCCCCTGACCTTTTCCCAAAGCAATGCAGTGCAAATATCACCTTGTGGCATGTTATTTGGGACCTCGTAATGAAAGTGGTTTTCTTCCCTATGCGTGCCAACCCTCCACTTACCTGACACATTCAAACATGTGCTGAATAACCTTTCTCACAAACCATATCTGGATCTGCGCAGCATGGTCCTGATAAACAGTGAAAGGGGGAAGGGTAAATGCGTCCAGACCTGTGTAATTAATTCACTCTAATTTTGAAAACAATGACTTGTGATCATTTGGTAAAGCTGTCAATTTATTAGGCACACTACAACGCCCACCGCCCTCCCCCCAGCCCTGCAATCTCTGAACTGCATCTGAGCATCATTGTTAATCAAGTTCACTCCTTCAAGGCTACAGTTTATCCACACCAGCATGATAATATCACATGACAATTATCATCACTGAATGGTTTGAGTGAGTTTTCATTACTTCAAAGAGGTGGAAAGCATCTTGTAGAAACCATGTCCAGATGAATTTCTTGAATTGTATCCCTGTTGTCTCTCTAGAAGAAACTTCAACAGATGAGAGAGGATAGAAAAGGTCAAAACACATCTCACACTAGGAATGAAAAGCAGCTCCTACCATGACTGCCTAAAAAACACAGGCTTGGCAGACAGATTACTTTATCATGTCTGGTCACCTCCTCTTGTCGACCATTTCCCCTCAGGCTAAGTAAAGAGATGTATGCGGCTGTCTGATGGGAAGCTGCTGAGATATGCAGTCCCTGCAAATCCCACCAACGCACAGAGGCGTGAAAGAGGGAACGTGCTGGTGCTGACCAACGGAAGAGCTGAGATTAGACAGCCTGGGAGAGGAAGGAGCCAGAGTTTGCTTTGCAGAGGCTCTGTTTACAGAGAGAAACGAATTATCTGTTTTCACTTTCTATTTCCACTTCAGTTGTAATTGTAGTGCCTATACCACAGACCGACGGAGAAAATAGAGTTTGCTGTGGCGCAGCATAAACAGAGTGAGCACTGGCAGACATGAAAGGCATATCAGACTGTAAAGAAACACCCTGGGATGGAGACCTCCCCTCCTTCACAGATTAGATTATCAGTCTCTGGGTCTGCTGCACACACATGCGGATGTCCTTGCCCAGGGAAATGAACACACCATTCCAGGGTGGAGGTCCAATTGTCTTGGAAATAAAAATAAATTTGAGTGTTCTGGCCATCTTCAGTGTGAGCTAAAGCTGTCTTGAAGTCATTAGAATTGCAAAATCTTGAGAGAGTGATTAAAAAAAAAAACACCTTTTTCAACAGCGCATGTATGAAATCAGAACCCGATTGACAGCAGAATTATCTGAATGACATCACCTCACCTTTTTATGACAAGTAGCTGTGGGCAGCACAAAGCTGCATTTCAAATTATGCTTCGCCTATCTTTGGACTGCGTAATCAGTGATTACTGATGATTTTCATCAAGGTTCAAGTGGCTCTTGAGAGCCCCGGAGCGCAGAGAAATGACCACCTCCACCTCAGAGGTTGTTGATTACTGCATTCTCCAGCTGTGTCAGTAAGGGTCCACGGCTGAATCGCAGCTATTGTCTGCTCTCAGCACAAGATTCACCCCCATCTTAGCATAAAGTTCAAACCTAAATGCTGTCTCCCATTTCATCTAATCACTCAAAATGCCACCTCGGTTTCTGCCATTTATTCTGATTTTGTGCTTATTTGGCATTTCATCTTTTGTCCTTGCAAAAAAGAAGTCACCATGGTGTCTATTTTATCCCGTATTTATAGCAGACTCTAAACTGATAACAGCGTGGTATGAACTGAATGAGACTATTGTCTGTATAATAACACTGGAGAGAGACCTGTTTCTTTAGCATGAGATGCCAAACATTTGGTGAGACAAAAAGCTTTGGTGATTAATAACACCATGTCTTGAGTCATGAATAAAAGAAAAACAGGAATGCAGACTTTTATTTATACAGCTTATGACACTTTGTTGAAGTCAGCGATGGAATCCACTGAGAGATATCAGAGTGCTCTGTGAATGAATCCATTAAAGGATAACCAGATTCTTTTCGAATGATAGGATAGTATCTCAGACATGATTGATTAAAATTGTTATTTATTTAGAAATGATAGCACTTCATTTGTAGGTGCTAACTGTCCATGAGAAATACAGCAAGCATAAAGTCACCGAATTTTGTGCCACACAGCAATATTAATGTTTTGCGCACATTTTCAAGTTTTTAAAACGGTATTGCATGGCCTCGCTGGCTATTGCGTTTGCTTTTAGGAAGTGGATGATGCATGTGAGAGAGGTACTAAAGCATGGCCTTGATTTGTGAGAGGTGGAAAAGGAGGTCTGCTGCTCGGCTATGAGAGGACAGATGGCTCATGATGGCTCTTTTAGCTCAGCGCGAGAGGCCGCCGCTCCATCATCATCTTCACGAGCATTAACAGATGATTGGACTGGATAAAGCGTTACAGCCCCTCACCAGGGTAAAGCTCTGAGATTCTTTTTTTTTTTTTAATAAAACAAGCAAATGGGCGCAAGCAAATTGGACCATGAGTAAGATTTGGTTAAGAACTTGAAAATGCTTGAAACTGATGAAAAGCTGCTTTATGGATCCATGGAAACAAACTATTTCATTACACGTTTGGGGGGGGGGGGGCAGGGGAGGGGGGTGCAGTTTGCAGTTTGCGCTGGTTCTGTACAAAACAGAATTAACTGGTTGTGAACAATAGTTGGTAATAATTAATTAAAATTTTATACCTGTATGTTATTACTTAACAAACATTATTAGTATATTCAGGAGGATCATCTATATTGTTGCTAATGGTTGCCTGAAACTGTGCTGTAGGCTGGAAGAGATACAGCATTGCAGCCAAGAGTGGCAGAGGAAATGTCATGGTAACGGTAATGAGAAAAATTACTGTTTGTACATATCATGACTAGCTGCAGGTGTTTCAGAACTCAAGAATCAATCCAGTGCAAAAGGGCTACCTGGTGTGCCATAACACATCCACTGAATGGATTTCCTAAAAAATTACACCATTGTCATGCTCCTTAAAGCCTTGGTTTGTTTTTCACCAGCAGAACAGTGACTTACAAGCTGGGGATGGTTTAATGGGTTATTGCCTTCACCAAAACACACTCATGGGGCCACGTCTGAGGCTGAGCCCTTTGTAATATCAGTTTTATTGTTTCCAGCTGCTGGAATGATGAGTGAATGTCAGAGAGATGCCACATATCCCCCAGAGTTTGACATTAATGGCGTCTCGGCAATCATTTCTGTTTATGAACTTGGAGCCACAGACTGCGAGACACCACTCTTCTGCCAGTCTGTCCCTCCTACCTGGTTATTAAAGGAATGGTTTGGGGAAATATCAAGTTTATCGATTCAAGACAGCATCAACTCAGCAAGTGCATTCATTTGACCGACAGAATTTTAACTTCCATTGCTTGTTAGCTACTTTTGTCTCATGGCTACCAGACAAAGATAGAGAACCAAGATTTGGACAGAAAACAAGTAGCAAATGATTGACTACATTTGAGGTAAGTAGGATATTTGTGTAAATTTAAGTTTTCCACAAATCGTTCTTGAAATGCTGTTTAGCTCAAAGAGACGTGGCGCAGCTGCTCAAAGTACACTCTGCTGCTTTGTTCCCTCCCAGCTGCAAATTTCAGCCCTTTTTTGTGAACATCTTTTGCTGTGGGTTCATTTGAAGTCTTTTGGAGAGGTGATGAGTGGCACCGGGGTGTAAATGGCAGCGGTGAACTGAGGTGTGTGTGGCAGGGCGTTGGTGAATGCTTAAGAGACCGGCTCGCTGCAAAGCTTCCACTTCAAATACGCAGGTTCAACAATTCAAGGTGGATGCCCATCTGTTCAGTGACCTCTGCTGCAAGTGCTGAAGGTGAACAAAGCCATTGTGTGTGTGCGTGTGTGTGTGTGTGTGTGTGTGCGTGTGTGTGCGTGTGCGTGCGGGCACACAGATGCTGCTATTCCTGATGACTGTTTGAAAGTGAATTACAGTCCTTGAGTGAAACAAGAACAGAGAAACAAGAAAAAAGTACTATGTAAACAAACATTAGACGGGCTCACACTATCTTGCCTCAACAGGCTGGTCTTTAATTACACATCTTTAGCCTTCCGCTGACCCTGTGAGACAGCATTATTCCCCAGCGTGTGGACGGTGGCCAGACTGAGGTGACCCCTATCTGCCAGCACTACGCTGCAGCAAACACTGCTTCCATCAAAGCCACTATTGTATCTACCATTTGGAGGGATCAGATGATGCTCTTCTCCTTCTCCCTCTCTCTTTCTCTCTCTCTCTCTCTGTCTCTCTCTCACACACACATATTTCCTGCTGGCAATCAAAACATCAAAGCTTCTTTGCTGTATTTCCTGCAGGTGAGTGAATACTAAAGAAACTTAGTATTCACTCACTCCCCTTCAACAAATATGACTTTTTTGTACAAAATTATGTACAAGAAATGACCAGTACTAGAAATGATCAGTACTACAAGTTCCCCAGGGTGAACTAAGAGCTTACGAGAGGCAGGGATGGGCAAAAATAAATAAGCCTATACCAAAGTGTATTTTTGTGTATAATACATACACTCACAGAGTACTTTATTAGGAACACCTGTACGCCTAGTTATTCATGCAATTATCTAATCAGCCAATCATGTGGCAGCAGTGCAATGCATAAAGTCATGCAGATACGGGCCAGGAGATGCGGGTAATGTTCACATCAACCATCAAAACGGGGAAAAATGTGATCTCAGTGATTTTGACCATGGCATGATTGTTGGTGCCAGATGGGCTGGTTTGAGTATTTCTATAATTGCTGATCTTCTGGGATTTTCACACACAGCAATCTCTGGAGGTTACTCAGAATGGTGCAATAAAAAAAAAACCATCCAGTGACTGGCAGTTCTGTGGACGGAAACACCTTGTTGATGAGAGAGGTCAACGGAGAATGGCCAGATTGGTTCGAGCTGACAGAAAGGCTACAGTAACTCAGATAGCCATAATTTACCCATCTTCTCATGTCTACTTCCAGCATGATAATGCACCATGTCACAAAGCAAAAGTCATCTCAAACTGGTTTCATGAGTTCAGTGTTGTTCAGTGGCCTTCCCAGTCACCGGATCTGAATCCAATAGAACACCTCTGGGATGTGGTAGATTCACATGGGACATTCACAGCATGAAAGAGCACCTGAATAATCTGCAGGAATTGCTTTGTAATCATGTCAACATGGACCAGTATCTCAAAGTAATGTTTCCAACATCTTGTGGAATCCGTGCCACGAGGAATTGAGGCTGTTTTGAGAGCAAAGGGAGGCCCTACACAGTATTAGTGTTCCTAATAAAGAGTTTCCTCCATAATGACTGAAGGTTTTTGAAACTGTTCCTGGACATGCAGAGAATTTCTAACCATAGAGCAGCTCTGGTGCGAGTACCTGCTGTAAAATCCATCTGGGTTGCATGACCGTCGTTTTACGCAGGTTCATCATGCAAGTGGTTTTTTTGTTTATGTTTTTGAAAATATATTTTAAAAATGTAGTACAAATCACTGTTACTTTATAATTCATATTTCATATATACTTGTATATATGTAGATGTATACATCTATCCACCACATCTGCAGCACTAAATGTGGCAACTACAAACAAGAATTTCAACAGAAAATGGACCTTGTTTACACAATAAACACCCATAATGGTATCTAAGGGCATTTGTTCAATTCTGTCAATTAAAATCTATGACTATATATTGGAAATTTAAAGCTACAGCTGTTTCACACTAACAATATGGGAGACATGAGAGAATCACCTCACCTTTTTACTAAAGCTGTTGTTATGTAGTTTTATCCATCTTTTGAACACTGGAGCAATGCAGTAAAAACATTTGGTTCATTCAACTTTCCCTGTGGTTTTGAGGTATCAGATGGAAGCTGAGGCTCTTCTATGTTAACCCTGAGATACACTGAAGAATAAGCACAAGTTCTTTTCTCTGAAAAAGCAGTCCCATCGCATACAATTAGATTAACACAGATTTACAGCTTAATTAACAAGCATCTTTAACTGGAGAATACATGTTTTGCATAAATATTGCAAAATAGTGCATGGATAGACTTTTAGACTTTTAGACTTTCATCATAAGTGAGTTTTGTATAAATTGGTTTCTTTTCTCAATATATCACATAAGTGTCAAAAGTGTCAAAATTATTGTCAGTTGTAATCTCACATATGCTCCATATGCCACAGTGTTAGATTAATACTAGGTTGAAACCCGCTGGGGTATTCCTATAAGTGAGTGTGATGAGTAGTGTTGTTGTTATTGTTGTGCACCTGCATTTCCTTTCAAGCACTAGTGCAAAATCAATTACATACAAAGACCTATGTGGCCTTGTTTATGTAGACAAAGCATACTTTACATCTTTATATAATTTAGAGCTCCAGTCTTATTCCAGTTAGCAAAAATGCCATAGCAAACCCTAGTACCAAATTTTAAAACCACATGAGAACATGTAAGTCGCATGAAAAGCCCGGCTGATAATGGACAGACCGTGGTGTTAGAGACAGGCCGTATAAATGAGGTCAGAGCTGTGCAGTGAGCGGCCCGAAGCCGTGACAGCTCCATTACCCAGAGGTGGGCAGATGCCTGGCAGCCTGCAGCCGAGGCAGGTGGAAGGGGAGTTGGGCAAGGGTGAGCAGGTGTTCTCCCTGTGGGCACCACACTCCCCCATCCAACACCCCCAGCCATGCACACTCCCCCTGACACACACATACGCTCTCCCCACCTGGCCACTCACACTGCAGCCCTTAGCTAAGCACAGCTCCGTATAACAGGCACTGTATATGACAGGAGAGCATGAAGGACAGAAGGCACTACCCTTCATTTCTAAAAGGAATTGACCTGAGATCACAAGAGCTGTGTGACGGGGTAATTTGGAGTGTCTCTGTGCAAGTGGGCTAGGGAAGTTACAAATGCAAGGCAGTCACAATTTGTTTTGTGGTTTGTGCTGACATGGGTGGGGAAGCCCAAAGAGCTCCAGGTGAAACTAGCATTATGTTCCAGAAGGCACCTGTGTGTGCATGAGCGTGTGTGTGAGTGTGTGTATGCGCTCATTCTACAGAAATACCCCACAACACAAATCTGCAGGGCCTCCACTCTTTACTAACAGACTGGTGCGACCTCTTCTATTTCCACACAAAGTTCTCTGAGCAAACTGAGTTTCTGTCCTCCTCACACGCCCTCAGTGTGTTTTAAACACCTAGGAGCCAGAAGCAGGACTGAAGCCAGATCAGACGTACTGTCCAAATTCTCACTGCTTCCAGCCTTTGATGTTTCAGCACTGCTATGAGGCCGTGCAGCTAACAGCACCTGTCCTGTGAAGTCATGCCTCAGGCATCTCTCACACTGCAAGCGAGTGAGTATGCGAGCCGCAGGCCAGCAATGTCGGTGGGATTCAATATGTTGGCGTTACAGATGTGTAACTGCCTGATATGCTTGCCAGCTGCCCTGCTTGAGTCAATATGACTCTCTAAAAGCATGCACAAGCATACAGACAAAATCTACCACTGAACTGTCACATGTCTCTCATCTACATTGGTGCTAGAAATTTGTGAACCCTTTATAATTTTCTGTATTTCAGCATAAATCTGATGTGAAGTGTGATAAGATCTTCATCTAAGACTAGATGAAGAGAACCCATTAAACAAATGATGCAAAAACATTATAGTGTTTACATTTATTTATTGATCAAAATTATCCAAATATCTTTGTCTGAAAAAGTATGTGAATCTCTAGGAGTATGAGTTCATTTAAAGGGGTAATTGAAGTCAGATGTTTTAATCAAGGGGATGGCAATCAGGCGTGAGTTTAGCAGGCCCTTCCATGTTTCAAGAACATAAACTTGAGTCTTCACTATCAAAGATTGGTCTTCACCACACAGCTTTATGGAAGTGTGCCATGCCTTGATCAAAGGAGATTCCTGAGGACCTCAGAAAAAGAGTTATCGATGCTCACCAGGTTGGAAAAGCTTACAAAACCATTTCGAAAGAGTTAAGCCTTCATCAATCTACTGTGAGGCAGATGATATACAAATGGAGGAAATTCAGTACCACAATTACTCTCCTAAGGAGTGGTCATCCAGCAGAATTCATTCCAAGGGCGTATAATAATAATAATATTACCGGATGTCACAAAGAACCCCGAGAATAAGATCTAAGGACATACAGACCACTGTTGCATTGAGTAATGTCAATGTTCATGAGGCCACCATCAGGCAAACACTGAACAAGAAGGGTGTGAATGGCAGGATAGCAAGGAGGAAGCCACTACTCTCCAAAAAGAACATTACTGCCTGTCTGAAGTTTTCTCAAGACCACGTGGAAAAGCCAGAAGACTATTGGAAAAATGTTCTGTGACAGATGAATCCAAAATAGAATTTTTTGGTTTAAATGAAAATTGTTATGTTTGGCAAAAACCAAACATTGCATTCCAACATAAGAGCTTCATCCCAACTATGAAGCATGGAGGTGGCAGCATCATGGTTTGGGGTTGCTTTGCTGCCTTGGGTCCAGGATGGCTTGCCATTATTAATGGACGCATGAATTCTGGATTGTACCAGCAAATTCTACAGGTGAATGTCAGGGTATCTGTCCATGAACATGCAGCAAGACACCCACACTAAACACACATGTAAGTCTACAAAGAAATGGTTAAAGCAGAAGAAATTTAACATTTTGGAATGGCCATGTCAAAGTCCTGATCTTAACCCAAGAGAAATGTTGCAGAAGGACCTTAAAAAGGCAGTTCATGCAAGGAAGCCCACCAACATCACTGAGTTAAAGCAGTTTTGTTAGAAGGAATGAGCCAAAATTCCTCCAATCCAAAATTCCTGCAGGATTGATCACCAGCTACTGTAAAGTTTGGTTGAACTTATTGCTGCTCAAGTTGGTCACACCAGTTACTGAAAGCAAAGGTTCACATACTTTTTCCAACAAAGATATTTAATGTTGGATGATTTTACTCAATAAATAAATGTACAAACTATAAGATTTTCGCATTATTTGTTCAATTGGGTTCTCTTTATCTAGTTTTAGGACTTAGATAAAGATCTGATCACATCTCTGTCTTTCTTATGCACAAATACAGAAAATTGTAAAGGGTTCACAAACATTCTAGCGGCACCGTAAGTCTAGAAGTTCAGTGAGAATGAAGGTCAAATTCACTGTTTGTTTTATTCAATTACAGCTTACAATACAGTAATCTGTTTTAGCAAAAGCCAACAATAATGCATTTTTATAGGTAGCAAAATTTCTGGGTTTATTACCTCTTCACAGGAAAAATGCTACATTGTTTAGATTGTGAACTGTTTATTTTCTTATGATTAATCACAATGTTATTGAACTAATTCCTCCTCTGCATGTTGCACCCATATGTCTGACCTAAACACCTGTATTATATAATTATAGATAACTAGGTATGTTGTGTGCAATTCCAAAACCCAGTTTTTCACAGAATATTTATTATAAAGAGAGCTTACCTAATCTAAATGACCTATTTTAAATGTTTAAAGAAAATTCTTGATGGTATATCGTTAATCATGACAAAATACTTAATCCTTTAAGCAAGGAATAAAACACGACAGGGTGTACTGTTATAGGAAAATAATCAACAGGTTCTCATGATGCTGATCACACCCCAAAGTTGATAATTTTCCAATAACACATTCTAAAGTGTTTTATTCCTCTTCTACCACAGCAACTTGCCGATTATTACAATTTTATTTATGAATGACAAGTTGTGTTTTTTATCCATTTATAGTTATATTTAATATTGTAGAACATCTGCAAAACAATTTCGTTTTATCACTTACAATATAACAGCTATAAACAGTCATCCACACACAAGCCTCTATTTTTCTCTCTCTCAATGCTAATAAAGCAAGAAAATACAGCTTGTCATGTTACTGAGAAACCTCTCTATCCTGAGGTTTTTCCCATTTTGGAACACTTAAAAGAATAGCCTTACCTCTGACTGTTCTGAATCCCTGACACTTGAGACTCCTTCCAAAAAATTAAATTAATGTCTCCTCACAGAAAACTTCACCATATCAATGATTATACACTTTTAATGTTTATGTGGTGCATCTCCCGTACAAGTCCCTGTGTAAGTTGTTACTATAGAAAGAATAACATTACAATGAGCACATTAATATAAACCTGTGATTCGCCTTGCAGCTGGAACTACTGTCAGAGCTGCTGTTATAGAAAATTAATCACCTTCTGACCAATCAGATTTGAGAATTAGACCACACTGTGGTATAGGTATTTAAAAATGCATGTGAAAAACACCAGTGGCTTTTCCTTTGGGGCTGGTAGGGCAGACACACTGTCTGAACTTACACTTTGCCTTTTGAGGAAACTTATTAGATTTAATTCTGATTATTTGCTATAAAACAAGATCTTGGCTACCACAGAGTATTTTTAAACTAGTCTAATCTGGCAACCCTATCATTAACGTTAAGTCCCACTGCTCCTCCCCCGAGCATGGGGCAGTGTGATTCGTGCCCCAGTGGGTGTCTATTAGCTCTTGTTGCAGTTCTTATTTTTGACTACAAGATGCAGTAAAATCTTTACATCTAGAAAGGCGAGCAAATCATTGGAACATTGATTTCTGTCAAATAATGACATTTTTTTAAATCATTGGTCATGCAAAATTGGTAATTAGAATTTCAACAGAATTTAAAATGGAGATGAATGAGGACTTTATGAAAATGAACATCTGTTGAATGGCTCATATACATGGTGGCGCTCTGCCCCACCTGACTCTATGAACAATCCACCACTGATAGAATATAGATTATAAAAAACATAAACAATCTTAGAGTACACTTCAATATGGAAGATGTGTTCTAGTGCCCAGATGTCTTCCTCAAGGAGGATTCTAGGAGCTTTCCCTGAGTGGAGTTGGACAGAGGATCTGGCAACCTGTGCTTCGTGAACCCTGACTGCAGAAAAAGGTGTTCTCCTTCTCACACCTTTCAGAAACAGCTGAGAAAAAAGTCTATTATTCTGAAACCCTACACCATTTGGCCCATGTTCCATTCAATATAGAACACTGAGGGAACACCTGAGAGACTCAAGTTTCATATGATGGTTCAAGGGATGCTATTGAATCGTGTTAGGTTACACAATGTCCTTTTGTTTTCCAACATTTCAGAAAGAAAAGGTCAGAAAGCACTCGATAACACGTTGAGTACTAAGGGAAACCTTCATTTGTATAGCATAATCTGCAAATGATTTATGTTGGTATAAAGCATGGTCTCATGGAGCATCACAGTTTCCAGCCTACGTCTGTTCGGTGAAGAAATAAGAACTGAGGTGCACATTTTGGGGTGTATGGAACAAGCTGGAACAAATTTTGAGCTAATCTCTTCTGGAAGTAAAGTAGAACATCATCACCCTGTACATCGTGTTGGCTATAGTCACCCTGAACTCCACTATCATACTAAACAGTAGGTCAAAGAGGTGTTCCCCTATATGCACTACACAGACACACTATGCAGTATGCTAGTGTGTTGTTTGGGACACAGCCCATGGTTGCACGGGACACTAGATGGGCTATGAATGGAAGACGTCACGAGGCCGGCGCCAGAGAGACGGCAGGATCAGTAGTAAGTGACAGTCGTATAGGCTCTGTGAGAGTGTGCAATTGTGTGTGTGTGTGTGTGTGTGTGTGTGTGTGTGAGAGAGAGAGAGAGAGAGAGAGAGAGAGCATGTTTTTATATCTTGGTGGAGACATGGATTGGAATATCGGACTATATTTGGCCTTGTGGGGACATTTGGCTTGTTCCCATGAGAAAAAATGCTTTTTTACAAGAAAGAAAGAAAGAAAGAGCCTAAACATCTCATTTGGTCACTGATGTTAATGTAAGGGTTAGAGTTAGGTGTAACCATAGCATTAATTAGCTAATTAACTAATTATCTCAATTGGATGTCCTCAAAAGAATTGTGTGTGTGTCTGTGTGTGCGCGCACGCGCATACATGTACACCAGCCAGCAGAACGCAAGAACTCAAGTTCACAACCTACCAGGTTTGGGTGATTAAGGTAGGCTTATAGGCCTACATGCAGTAGGAACACACACCAATAATGTCAGTGGAATTCATGCTATGTAGCAGAGGTGTGTATACTCTAACATAACGTTAGTTACAGTGTGGGAATTTTGTAACACAGAATATTTAATTCCTTCTTAAACTGTTGTCTTTGGAAGGAATACTCCATAGAAGACGTGTGATTAGTACAGATGAGAATTTCAGCATGTTTACCTGTACTGACAAAAGAACTGAAACATGTTTACTCAAAACTCATTTATAATGGGAGTCTAATGGCAGCTGTTAAATTCCAATCTGTTTAAACAGGGCAGTATAATGCAAAACCTCAGCCATTACACTGTATTAACAGGCCTGAAGGTTTTAGGAGAAGACACACGAGAAAATCTTACCTAAGCTGTTAAAAAAAAAAAAAAAATCCAATTTTTGTATGCGAACGGGTGAGGCCCTTCCATGTTAGTAACTCAATCACAGCTTCTTCCCTCTGAAAAAATGTGATGTGTGAAAGGATGGGTTACAGCTTTAGACTTAGTTACAAATGCATTCACGAAATTTTTTACACAAATAAGTAAAACTGCAGTTTTTGCATTAATGTTTATTAACTCCCCCAACAACTGCCCTTAGAGTTTATTTATTCATGAGTTTTGATTAAACTGGGTTTCTGATTTATTCTCAGTGAAGGGAAGTGTGGAGAAATTATTGTGCACAATCTCACTACTGGAGATTCTGTGGGGGAAAAAAGCAGGACTACTCCTTTAAGTAGTTTGTTTTTAGTTTAGCTTGTTTCTCAGCCTTCAGCTCTGTGTGTGTGTGTGTGTGTGTGTGTGTAAAACAGCTCACTGGCTGACTTACACTAAGAGATCTGTTACACTTTGTGTTCTTCCAGTGCTAAGCACAGTTGTAGAAGCCAGTTCATCAGCACGAGGAAAGCGCGCAGGGGATTGTGGGCGGGTTTTCAGGAACTTCAGGTGTAGCCAATGCGGTTGCGCCGACCCCCTGATTGACGTGGCAGCATGGACCAATCCGCTTCATTCTTTATCCCGCATCATAAGCCCGGCCCGTTCACTATATAAACTAAAACCCAGCAGGCTCTGGAGTAGATCTGCGAGACAGCATCTGACGGTTGTGTAGCTGAACAGGAAACAGGAAGCAGGTGACTATGAAGGCGATCAGTCCAGTGCTGCCGATGCGAAGGACTCACGTGAACTCGCACGCGCAGGATCTCGGGATCTGGAGAAGTAAGAGCGCGTGGGATGAGCCGCTCGGTGTGCTGTGCGACATGAACGACTGCTACAGCCGCCTGAAGGAGCTGGTGCCCAGCCTGCCGCAGGACCGGAGCGTCAGTAAGATGGAGATCCTGCAGCATGTCATCGATTACATCCTGGACCTTCAGATCGCGCTGGACTCCAGCACGGCTAATGCGAGTCCACAGCCGCAGCGGCGTCCTGCTCAAGCAGGCGTTTCCTCCAGCACTGAAGCCGACATCAGCTCGTGTCAGGTAAACACACATGCACTGCAACACAGAGGCAGATGAACGCCTGCGCATTTCAAGTTGCATGTGTTAACTCAACACTGGGGTATTGCTGTGTAGAGCAGTCCTGCACACTGTCACAGCCTCCCACTGACCATTTGTTGCTTCTGTAGACTTTTTTTTTTTTTTTTTTTTCCACACCTTGCTCTGGATAAATGCAAAAGTGCAGACAACTACAAAGTACTTGTCTGTGCATGTGTATTATATGATACAAAACGTATACAACTACTAATAGCGCTGGTTTATACAAGAGTAAGCTATTCTTGGCAACAAAAAATGGACAAATTTAAACCTTAAGTGCATAACCAGTATATCTACATTAGTATAGTTAGTTAATATACAAACACAGCTTGACTGTCACTCAGTACAGCACACTGACCAGGCTTTTACTGAAGTTATCTACTGTTATTAAAGTCTGACATCACTATAATTATAATTAATTATAACTAATTCTATATAATTGCCTAGCTGTTTATCAGGGTTTATGATATTAATACATCATAATATACATCATTTCATGTTACAAGTGCTACTTCATGTTTAAATATACAGCTATTTTACATTGTTGTTGTTGTTGTTGTTGTTGTTTATACTGCATAACAGATTACTACGTAAATCAATTATACAACAACTCAGGATCCAACTCATAACACACCAGAAGAAATTAGCAAATGAAATTTGCACTTGAGAGAGGTGTAAATCTCTCCTGTTTGGACAACAGGGTGTGACGATATCCTGAAGCATCCACCATATCAACATCATTGAATATCATGATATAGATGGTTATCTGCACGAGCCTGATTGACATAGAAATTTATTCTGGCTCATGCAAAATCAGAAAACAACATAAAAAATGGAACAAGTTACAGAAGATATAAAGGAGCCTGTAAACGTGTCCATCTGTAAACTCGTGTGGAAGTGACAGCAGGAGAAGGCAAGTCTAAGAACCAGCATGAAGGATGTGTGCATGTTCATGTTCAAGGCAGAGTGTATTGCAGTTTGTCATAGTAGCTAGAACTGAAGAGAAAGCACATGCATGTGTGGAAAATTGCTCTAAGGACAATTTATTTCCATGTGTTGTGGGTTTTTTTCCCCACCAGATAAGCCACTTTGCAAGAGAAACGAACACAGATGAGCAGATAACGATCTGAAGCGGTAAGACACACCTTCTCACACAGTGGTTACAGTGCTGTATCAATGACTGCAATTTCAAACAGTTTCTAATTAAATATGTAATACAGTATGTAGGTGTAGAAGCCATACTGCATAAGCCTAGGCTACTTTATAGTGTTATAGTGAGTGCACTTGCATGCAGAGGAACTTGGAAGGACCCATTGTGTTTATGTATGATGGTTTATACATGGACAGATTTCAAATTTATACATGTCAGGATGTCCTAAGATCATGGTGTAGGTACTATGGGATAGCTCGGTGGTCAGAGTTTTGGTGGGGGTTGGTGAATGAGCTTCCTCTGCGGCGCCAGTAGGTCCGGATCTCTACCTCCTCCTTCTCTAAACACGCCTTTCTCTCCCTCTCTCCCTCTCTCTCTCTCTCTCTCTCTCTGAATATTTTGCAGGTGTTTCTCTGGAGCAAAAACAGGACCCTCTTCCCTCTTTTTTTTTTTTGTTGTTATCCTTCCGTGTACTTTCGCCTGGACTTCGTCTTGACTGACACGGATTTCCCTCAAACGGAGATAAACCATTCTGTATGTCTGATTTATATTTATCTGCAGGCCATACATGACCTTTCTTCCAAAGGAAGACCTCATTACAGGACTGAGAGAACCAGTTGTTTAAAAAAAAGAAAGGATAATGAACAGAAGGGGGGAACGCCTTTTGTGAAGGTGTCAAACTGCAGGCTCGGTGTGATCAGAGAGCTCAGATGATCAGCAGTGCTGAGGGATTAACAGATCATATTTGGCTGTAACACTTACTATAACATGCAAAGTGTCACCTTCATTTCAGACTTTAACCTGTTCTTTTAACAGAATTTATGCAGCACCATTCTCTATTTAGACTTTTAGTGATATTTTTTTTTTCTAAAGCCATTCCTGAGCCAGTAGAGGGCACTGCAGCTGATCTACTACTCTACTCCATTCAGACATTTAGCCTTAGGCCTACATTATTTTTTAAAAATAATATAAACCACCATATTACGGTTTTTAGAAGCAAGCTGAGAAGTTTTGTGTTTTATCATGACATTTAAATAATATTCTATTAATATAGCCTTTCAGTACCATTACCATTATTGTACATTTAGCCATTTATCCCCTTCGGGGTGAGGGTTAGTTCAACTAATCATAAGTATTAAGAACATGTTACCTGGTACAGGAATAAATATTAGAACTTTCAAAATCCTCCCCAGCACTGATGATCCATCCCTACATGGGCATGAGATGAACTGTGTGTGTATGTGAATGAATGTTAAAGCAGGGTGAACAGTAAAGGTTCACAGCGTGCCATTCCTGTAAAGCGCATCAATGTTTTTCTTTAATTCTGCTGGAATGTGATGTTAGTAATGCCAAATGATTTTCTATAAATTATGTAAATTGCACTTTTATATGAAATAAATTAATTATGATGTAGACTACTAAATGGGCCATTTGTCTTTACTCTAGGCATACAAGTTGAGAAATTCAGTACAGTTCATATAACTAAGGGGAAAACATCTCTTTAAAGAAGAACGCATTACAGCCAATTCTTATAAATATGGAAGTACAAGTATACACGAGAAATATACTATATGGTCAAAGTTTTGTGTACACCTGACCATCACACACATGTGGTTCTTCCCCAAACTTGCCACAAAGTTAAAAACACAATTGTACTGAATGTCTTTGTGTGCTGTAGCATTAGAATTTCCCTTCACTGGAACTAAGGGGCCTAAACCTGTTCCAGCATGACAATGCCCCTGTGTGCAAAGCGAGATCCATGGAGACATGATTTGCCAAGGCTGGTGTGGAAGAACTCGAGTGGCCTGCACAGAGCCCTGACCTCAACCCTACTGACCACCTTCGGGATGAACTGAAACGCCGACTGTGCCCCAGGCCTCCTCGCCCAACATCAGCACCTGACCTCACTAATGCTCTTGTATCTGAATGAGCACAAATCCCCATAGCCACACTCCAAAATCTAGTGGAAACCTTCCCAGAAAGGATGTTATTATAACAGCAAACGCGGAACTAAATGTGGAATGGGATGCTGTTAAAAAAACACGAAAGAGTGTGACGGTCAGGTATCCTCAAACGTTTCCCCATACTTGCTATTTAATTCCAATATGCATTTTAGAAAATGGTCATTGTGTCTCTGTGCAAATGCCTGGGATGGGATTATAATGCACAATGCCCTTTTATTCATGAACTTGTGGACACTCTGGTCAACTGATACCACTGATAAGGGTCAGTTTCTGACTGGGTTTGATTAGTGAGCTGTGCTGTAGATAAGGTTAGTTAGTTAGTTAGTTAGAGATTTGTTAAAAGGATCAGTGGATTAAAGCCCAATGTGGAGGGCTTTGTTCCCAATCTTCAATAACCATGAACACTGTGGGCAAGATGGGAATACACCCTAGATAGCACACCAGTCCATCACAGGGCATCGTTCACACACATATTCACACACTCATTCACACCTAGGGGCAATCCACCTAGTGGCATGATGTTGGGACACAGGGAGAACATGTGAAACTTTAAAGTCAGTAACCCGAGTTCAGGATCGAACCAGGGACCTGCTGTGAGGTGGCAATGCTACCTGCTGCACCCACTGTGAAAATATAAAATTAAAATAGTTACAATATCCTAGTGACGCACATCACATACAGCCATTTAAAAGCCAGTTCTATTGTTTAACCTAAATACCTAGATTTCTCTGAACATGCATAAAAGATCCATAAAGCAGAAATTCTGTCATTATATATAGTTTATTTTTCTCCATGTGGTAGACAGTTCAGTTGTCACATCCACTTCTTTGCCTTAGGCCGCTAATACAAGTAAACAGACAAAATTACAGCTTAGTGCATGCAACGTCTTATGTTGTTTCACTTTTGACATTTAATGCAATGAGACACATGCAGGACATTGCTCCTAAAGCTCTTCAAGGTTTCTTAAACTTTATAAACTCTTGGTCAGTATCCATAGTGTGCCTGAACAATTAATACCTCTAACCATAAGAGATGGCTTTAGAGGAAGGACTTTTTTTTAGTCCCGAGTTTAAAGTTTAAGCAAAACCTCTCATATTTTGACAGGAAGCATGCAGCTGACACTCAATACAACACAACACAACAGTGTTACATAACTGATTAAACAATGAGCATGATGGTCAGTTTATTTGACACTGTGTTTCTGATGGAGTAACTAAGGGTTAGTTGATGTGTTTAATTATAGCCCACAATTAGCAGTGTTATTTTAGTAGACAGATTTAGTGCAGTAATACTGTTAACTGTATATTTCACAAAAAGGACTATTAAATACATTTAAAGTTGATTCTAAAAATAACTGATAAAACAAGGATGTAGGCAGCATTTATGTAGGTAAACTACAGTGGACAGACTACCACTATTCAATACTGAAATACAGAGACATCACTGAACCATCAGGATTGCACATTCCACCGAGCATGCATCACAACACCAAACATCTAAATTTTGAGAGCAGCACCGCATGTCTAAAACATGACAGGGGCTTTGCCAGGACCAGGGTCCAGGTTCTCACAGGATGCTCTCGCGCTCCTCGCTGAAGACTACTGTGTCAGAGGTCACAGTGCAGATCTCAGGTGGGTCTCCAGGGTTCAGGCCTCTCTTCAAGTGCACTACACGTACATTCTCATTGTGGGTGGTGGATGTGGATGTGGAGGTGGTGGTCGTGGAGGTAGTGCTGGACCCAGGGGTTACGATGACTTCACTGCCAGTGGTGTTGGAACTTTCATTTGGCTGGCGTGGACGGTTCCCCTGCTGGGCGTTGGTGTTGTTGTTGAGGGTGTTGTTGCTGGGAGTGCGGTTGAGGTTATAGCTTCTAGAGGAAGGCCAGCTTTCTTCAGGGCTACTGGCCAGGAGGCTGCACTGGTCTTCAGAGCAGATCGACATGCGTGCAACTGCCGGATCCTGGAGGCCACTCAAACTATTAGGCAGGCCTCTCTTGCGGGCTAGGCTCTCCTCATCTAGCTCTATAAGGTTGGTCCTCTCTGATTGAGACAGGTCAGCCTCCTCGTCTTGCAGAGAATGATTAGGTGAGCTTTCGTTAGAGCGGACGCCTGAATCAGACGAGTCCTTCTTATCCAGCATGCCGTCAGAGAGGTACTCTTTTCCCTTAGCTAAAGATGAATCCTCAGTCTCACTACGCTTGGGTTCTACTTTCTTGCCATCCTTGATCAGAGGGGTGTTATCAGACTCTTCTGATTCTTCATCATCACTGGTCAGTTTCTGGTAGCGCAGTCCTCCTGCAGCCTTCAGCTTCAGGTCAGCACTCTGGAAGAGGCCCAGCTTCTCTGCAGAGGACTTGCGTCCAAGCAGGGACTTGGACGAGCCGTGGTCAACCTTCTCGTCCTCCTCGCTGATGGGGTCTAGAGTGGCAGCTTCAGTGGAAGCATAATCAGTTGCATCCACCGCAGGCTTTCCACCAGCTCGCTTAGAGTAGGACTTACGACCATCTTGATCACATCCATCTTTATTCTTATCATCCGAGCTGGAGTGCATAAACTGGCCTGGATGGGGCTGCACAGGCTTCTCCATCCCACTGCCTGATGCCTCAAGCTGCGCCATTGAGGCAATGTACTCTTGGTAGGCATTGCGGTACTCAGCCTGTTGCTTGTCAGTTAGTTTGCAGATCTCATTGGAGGACTCCTGAGAGTTCAGACTGGACATGCTGGGTGTGCGGTGTGTAGTATTCTGCAGAGAGTATGCAATATTGCGAGAATCAATTTGATCAAGCACTAAAAGAAACAAGAACAGGATCTTCAAAAGCTACAAATGTAGACTCACCATCCATGGAGGATTGGGGTTCCTCTGAAGCTCATCCAGGCCCACATTAGAGAGCTCCTCAAAGCTAAGGTTGAAGTTGTACATAGGTGAGGTATCAGTGTTAGCAGGTCCTCCATGGCCTGAAGTACCACGATTCCTACTAGTCTCTCCGTGACCCACCATGCTGCTGCCCTGCTCGCTGGGGGCTTCTTCATGCAGGACTTGGTTCTCCAACTGACGCAAATCCATCACCTGCACATTCCAGGTTGTCAACAGAGTTAGTGCATTTCTGTGGCCTTAAGAAAAAAATCATGCCTGTTTTTGTTCAGTTAGTCTGTTGTGCTGCTTAAAAAGCATTAGTCCTCTAATAAGCTTATCTAAATAATAAAGAACTATACAATTCATAATGTGCCATGGGAGGGCTCAGGGCAATGGGGGGCCCTACACAACCTGCATAGTTTGCATATAGTAAGGATGGGCACTGATTAAAGCTTTGCCTCCATTACACCTGCAGCTGGCAAAAGGCTTTGGCATCAATGCCTCACCTTCTGGGATCATTAACGAAAACATCATTTGGCAGAATTTGGATAAGTTTACTTGTTCCAAACATTCTGTTTTGATTTTTCTTTGAACGTTCACCGTTTTTTTTTTTTTTTTTTTAGAAACAATGAATCAATTAAATAGCTAGTTCAAAAAGAACTTCAGATAAACTCACAATTCCTCTAAAGAGCTGCCAGTCTCCAAAGTTCATGTTCATCTCTTTCTTCAGCTCATCCAGGTTACACTGGGATAAAACCCGTCCATTGACATTGGCCTGTGACAAATATCAATTAGGGGTAGCACAACTCTCTCTGTGGGAAAGATAAGCGCACACCACATTTCTCTCTCTCTCTCTCTCTCTCTCTCTCTCTCACACACACACACTCACTTACTCACTCACTCACACCACACACACACACACACACACACAAAGAACACACCTTCTTAATGGTGGCAGTGTATTGGGCCAGCATGCCTTGGTCGATGCCTTCTATCATTCTGAGACGCTCACATACCATGTCTGTATTCATGGAGCTGAGCAGCACAGATGGGGTGCCTGACACCACAGAAGCAGTGCCCTGATGCACACAACATACAGCCACAGAGAAAATAATCAGTTCCTGCACATTAGTACCACCTGCACATTTATGACAAGATTTCTGAGAACCTCAGAACGAGGTAGCCAAAGCACATTGGGCAAAAATTCAAATATCATGCTTGTTGTTAGTATGCAATCCAAGCTATCCAGAGAATAGGAGAAGGACTTGAATTTAAACTGTAGCGAAGAGGAGCGTTATACTGAAATGAAGGATTGTAGAAATGGTAAGGAACAGTTTTTTTTGGAGTTCTAGTAAGCTAAAAATGGTTAACTAAACACTGCACTGTAATGCAGTTTATAGCCATTGAAAAGACACAGGCAGTTTTTAAAGACTGTTAGTACTGGGATTCTACACGAAATCAATGAAATCTAATGAATTAATTGTAATCTATACTTAGCTAAAAAAAAATGTCATTTCAGTAACTATGATTAAAGTCACACCCTGTGAGCAAAATACTGGTTTTGCTCTAAAATATGTGACATTTTTTCCAGAGGGAACTGCAGCACAGTGCTAATTCCACACTACACATTTTTCATACCAGAATACTGAATATGTGAAATTTGTGTTTATGTGAAATTCCATGACACAGCATCAATTTCACCGATTCATGGGACTTTAAAATACTAGGTCAGTTTTAGAGGTGAAATTCAATGATATCTTGCATATAGATATCTTTGGTATCTTTGGTAAGCTGTATAAAACAATACTTTGGGGGAAGGAGTTATGCTGCCAGCTTAAAATTGTAAGGCGTCTATGGAATGAAATAAGACATTCTCCCGAGTAAAACATGCTTCTTTATTGTTACTCAAGTTTAGCTTTATATTTAACACCCTAGTTCCTCCTTCCCCGCTGAGACTATGTCAGTTCCCAAAGGGCATGCTGGGAGTGCCTGGTGCAGAAGTGTGTGTAAAGGAAGAAGAGAGGGTGAAAAGGCATTTCTAAGGATGGGCAGCATGAACAGAGCAGCACAGCAGCAGTGTTTAAGCCAAGTCTAGAGGAATTCAGTACCTGCTTCTTTTTCAAAGACGCTACCTTAAACTGCTCAAAAGGAGAGAAGGAGAAGAGGGAAGAGACAGAGGAGGTGGAGAATGTGAGGGAACCACATATAGGCCATTTGCAATGAAACAGGAAAAAAGTGTATCAAGGGAGCAGGTATGTTTTTCGCAAAGCAGGTGGAGTTTCTATTCCACTATGGGCTCCAGTGAGCATTAGACAGCTGGTGGTTGACGTCACTGACACTGTGTGCATGTGTGTGAACAGACGGCAGGAACTTAACTGTCCTCACACACACACACACACACACACACACAGAGCAAAGTACTCTCCTTAAATGTTACAAATGTTAAGAGTTTGGCATTAAAAAGATAAAAAAAAGGACAAAAATATAATTGCACATTATCATTAGTTTATACATAATAAAGTTTAAAAAAATCTCTGATACTACACCAAGACTCTAATGAGCCTAATAAACAGAAATTATTATTCTGTTGGAGGCAGAATAATTGTTAGCTCTAAATAAAAAGCACATCTATAAGTAAAAGAGCTGCAAATGAAACACAGTACACATGAAGACAGTAAAATCAGAGGCAGTCTAGGTATAAGGCACTACCTCTGGGGTCCGGTACTTACGAATGCAGAGCTAGGTTCCCTGGGATGGGTCGCTTTAATGAGTGGGCGTGGTGGTGCAGGGATGTGAGTGGGATGGGAGCTGCCAGTGTACTGCCGGGGCAGCACATAAACATGGTGGGGGAAATAAGGCTGGGAGAGGGAATTTCGAAGAAGGAAACAAATTTAGCAAATGAAAATGAAACACAAACGTAAAATGTTCTAACAGTAAGGGGTTCTGCTCACACACACACGCACACATACAAATACATGCATGCAATTCGATAAAAATGTTGAGATTGTCACATACAGGACATATTAACTAAAAAAAAAAAAAAAAAAAAACTTAAAAAACTTAAAAAACTTAAATCAATGGAAATGATAAAATTAAATTTGACAATGACTTATTGCCAGGGAGATGATAAATGAAAAATTGTTTCCAGACCAGAGAAAGTAGAAAATATACCCAGAATTGAACCTGGAATCTAACAAGTGGACTCATCCTCCAGATCTCCCACATCCATTAAATGAACAGACTGTAACTAGGAAAGTTAGGTCATTTTTTCCTACTGCACATCCAGAAACAAGAACTGGTCCAAAAACAGGAACCAACTATTTTCCCACTAACAACAACTGAAATGGTCACAGCAAAGACAACAACATGAATTAATTAAATTTGTTCCTTTGTCTGACTGGTCATTTGGTTCACCATTGTATGTTGGTTGCAACTAGAATACAATGCTGATAGCCAACAAGATGAAAAATCCACACTGTGACAAAAATAAAATTATCAAAATGATCTGGTGCTACAATATTTGATATTTCGTACAGTGAAATGGCTTTTATTCACGGATTAGAAAATCCCATTAAAACATTTAAACTAAATGGAATCCCAACCCTCCATGGATGGTGAGTCTTCTTAATTTTTATCTAACCCATCCAAAAAACCAAAGCAGCCCTAACATCATACAGAACTTTAAAAACATCTCAAAGAGAAAGCTTTGGGTCAGATAAACTTGTTAATAACCAAGCTAACATGTACTGTATCAGTCACAGTAGGAAGAAACCTGACCCCAAACTGCTGTTCCAACTCAGCTGCAGTGCTGCCCTAAGGCTGAAGGGAGCCTTTGTAGGGACACTTACCCTGTTGTAATAGGGGTGCTGAGGGCCGGCTATGCCGCTGTAGAAGGCGCTGTGGGGTTGAGGGGACACACCGGTCACATTGTATGGCCCGCTGTATGAGGCAGTAGGCGAGCAGGCTGAGGAATGCTGACTGTAGATGGATGTGGGGCGAACAGCAGGGTCCTGCAGGGGCAGTGTGGGATATGTAACCCCACCCATGTTCATCTGCTCCCGAGCAGCACGGACATCTGAGGAGGCAGGAAGCAGAGCAGCTGCAGTCTACCACAAGGCATCCAGTGATAGAGAAACCCAAAATCTAACATCTACTTCAGTCTATTAACCTGCATGTTCTCTTCACTTACATGGCAATAGTTATTGACTCACCGTACTCAGGAATCCTTCTGAAAGCAGGTGTGTGTATGTGTGTGTGTTTGTTTATTTAAACATTTTCTTTTCACCTGAACAGAACAGGTTAGGGTTAAACCACAGTCCTGATATTCAATCCTCATGAATCAGAAGGCCAGTTGCGGGTTTCTCACCTGCTATAATCTCTCGGAGCTTAGGGTCCAGGTTGACTGTGCAGGGGAGGAAGGTGCGGATGTCTCGAGCAGCCAGCACTGGAGTGCGAGAGGAGAGGAACACCTCGAAACTCCGCACGTCTCCATCTATCTCCAGCAAGGGCTCCACATCTTTAGTGGTGGGAATGTTCTTGGAAATTCTGTTACATAGAAAGAGAGAAACATATACACTTATAAGGACAAACTACACAATCTCAGGAAATATAACTTTCAAGTACTTTCTAAGCTCACATGGAATTGCTGAAATGGAAATCTTGAAAAACACTGCAGGCCTTTGTGCAACTCCTCAAGGAGCTGGCTTTTCACACACTGTGGGGAGTTAAGTCAAGTCTCTTAACTGAAATCCACACTTGATGGTTTTATTGAAAATCAAAATGATGCATATGTAACTGTTATAGCTGTAATGTAATAATAAAACTTGTTTTTTTATGTCATCAGTCACAAAACCGCAACATGAAGTAGTATGTAGATAGCCAGTGTCAACACAATAATATGGTGATATTATTGCACTTCAAGAAGCCAAACCTCTTATTATGGACATAAAATTCAGATGTTTTCAATTATGAGGTTCTGAGGAGCATGAAAAATAAAACCCTAAAACAGTGAACAATGTTCCCAAATACAGGGGTGTTCAAAGGCACGATGTCTGAAGAGTTGAAATAAAAACTAGAAGCCTAGTTTCGGGCCTTCAGACATCAGCCAATCAAATGGTATCAGTATGATTTTATGCATTATACTGCTGCCATTTGATTGGCTGATTGGAAAATTGCATGAATGAACAGGAGTTCCTGTACATTAATTAATTTAAAATGGACTACTTCAGATGTCTCTAGAACTTGAATGGAGTCCACCTGTGGCAACCTTATTAGATTGGACACAATATAGAAAAACACACATCTGTGTGTACAAGGTCCCACAATTCACAGTGCATGACAGAGCAAATACCAAGCCATGAAGTCCAAGGAACCCCCCGCAGATCCCTGTGATTAAATTCTGTCAAGACATAGATCTGGGCAAGGGTATAAAACCACTTCTAAAGCTTTGCATGTTCCCAAGAGCCCAGTGGGCTTCATCGTTGTGAAATGGAAGAAGTTTGGACCCACCAGGACTCTTCCTACCACTGGCATATATGTATATATATATATATATATATATATATATATATATATATATATATATATATATATATATATATATATACACACACAGCTTGCCTATGTGCATCATTAACCCTTAGTAAAACCAAATATGTATATTTTAATGGAGATCTGTTAACATAGTTTTAAAAACTGATCAGTCAGCTAGATACTTATGGATTATAAATTTATATATTTAAGAAAGAATTGGGTTGGGCGGTTGATTATACAGTAATCAGAGCTGAACCTTTCATAGATGGTTTTGAGTGTGGCCTGTTCAGGAATTCCATCAGTCTCCTCCAGGTACAGGATAAGCCACGATGTGCGGTAGGGCCACTGCTCAGTCAGGTTTATCCAGGATGCCAGCCGGTCCCAGTTAAAAGTGATCTGATTGGCCCTCAGTAATCGACCTGTGTAAAAGATCCACAGTTTGGTATACCAGCTAGGGGTTTATGATGGAAAACAAATAAACAGTCTAGTGGTAGGTCTTACCTGTGACAGACACAATGTTGAGGAGTCTCCTCATGGTCTGAGGGCTGATGTCACTGAACCAGTCCTCAGTGACCAACAACTTGGACAGGTCAAAGGACATCTGACGAGTGACTGACCTCTGCATCTGACGACGCCGGTATGTGTCCTAAAGAGAGAAAAACACATGATGCCAGACCAATTTTAAACCTATATCACACAGTCTGAAGTACTATTCTATACTAATAATATGTAAAGTTTTCTATATATTTGTAAGTAAAGACTGTAGATATTATAACCAGTTATGAGTAATTATGAGTGTCTTCATGATGTAGGCATGGTCGTTACACAAAGAGTTCCATGTTCACACCTAATATATACACATCATCTTTAATGCAAACTGCTTTAAACTTTATTATAGGTGCTTGTTGTAGGGCTTGTGGCTGTTCAAGTTGCACTTGATCATTAATATGCTGCATGTCAATATACGTGTTAGAAACTCATTAACCCCAAACATATTGTTCAGCATTTTAAACTCTGACACTACTTTAAAAATTTTTTTTTAAGCGTACTGTCAGACTACAGACTATAGTTTTACTGCATCATGAGGAAGACAAAACAGTGGGGTTCACACGGTGCAGGAGGGCAATTCTGCTGGGCTCACCCTGCGATTCAAAGTGGTCTTACTGCCCAGCTTAGCCATTTCACCAAGACTGTTTTGGGACAGCTTCCTGTCCAGCTCCTCATGCCAACCTGCAAACAGAAAACACATAAAGACAGGAAGCACAGTCAGAAACAGAACACCTAAAATACCAAAAAGATTTGTATGTAAAAAGTAAGCCACTGTAGGGCTGTATGGTTACAGCTGCTGCATCACACAGTTCACAAAGTTTCTTTTTCCATGAGGTGAACAAGTATTAACATTTTAAGTAGGCTATACACTGTAAGTCTTTGCAGTGGTACTGTGAAAGTGAACTATAAGCTGAGTGTTGTGTGCTGTGATCAAGTGAAGTGAAGTGACTTGTGGCCGAGTATGGTGACCCATACTGTGAATTTGTGCTCTGCATTTAACCCATCCAAGTGCACACACACAGGAGTGAACACACACACACCGTGAACACACACCCGGAGCAGTGGGCAGCCTTTTTTGCTGCGGCGCCCGGGGAGCTCAAGGGTATTGAGTGTGGAAGAGAGCGCTGGTCATTCACTCCCCCCACCTACAATCCCTGCCGGACCTGAGACTCGAACCCACGACCTTCAGGTTCAGTTCAGTTCAGTCCAGTTCAGTCCAGTCCAGTCCAGTCCAGTCCAGTCCAGTTCAGTTCAGATCAGATCAGATCAGATCAGATCAGTGCAGATCAGTTCGGGGGAATGAATTGTATTCCTGATCTCTGGCAGCAGTGCACGCTAGTGCTAAGTGGTGCAAGTGTCTCCAATTTTACTACAGTTTTTATGCACTGAATGGTAAATACCCATGTGACGTCATCCCACCATAACCCTGTTTTGTATCACTTAGAACCAAGCTGTGCACAGTTTAAAAAGTGTTAACCATGCTCTTGTGAAAATTCCATCAGAATGGGTTCCTTGCACAGAACCATTCAGCCCTACAGTGGCAAAGTGGCTGTAGACTCTATATCAGGTAATCTGACTCACCCTCCGAATTGCCCATTTCTCCGTTGGCTGGGGCCGGTGCACACATCTTCTTAGCACTGCTAAGGCCTCGGCTGTTGAGAAAGACGGGCAGGTGTACAATGTTGCGCATGTAATCATGGCCGTTGATGTTGGAGTCACGCAATACACTGTTCAGGTTCTGGTTGATGGCTTTAATGATGATGTGAGGGTCACTGGCAAAGATAGAGATGAATGGGCCTTTGGAGAAAAGCACCCTCACCTGGAGATCAAAAGAATTACAAGAAGATGACATAGGATAAATATTTCAGACACTTACAACGATTTTTGGCTTGAACATGCAATGGAGCACAATGTGACGAAATATATTTAACTGTTTCTCTTGTTCTATGATATGCATATGTTTATATACATTATGTATATATGTGCACTAAATTGTTGCTCTCTCTGCAACATGTATAGCTAATCGTGCATTTTAGCATGTTTCTGTTTCTTTTACAGTGTAGTATGAGTATGTGTAATAAAAGGTAAGAAGTCTTTTAGGGTTTGCAAGTATTATTGACAGTAAAACCACTCATGCACAAATAATCTGGACTGTCATGAATTATTGCACCAATTTCATAAATCTTTCATTCAATTTAGAAAGAAATACTAATAGATTCATCTTTTTGAGAAAAAGTGAGACATCAGAGATCTCTGCTGGCTGATAAATGTTCTAGGCTACTGTTCCTCACCGTATCCAACATTTGCAAGACTTTATCTTGCTCACAGGAATCCAGACCATCGATAATGACAACTAGACGTGTTTGATTCTGGGTGAAGCTGTCAATAGTCTTTGCCATTTTAGCCATGAGTTCCACCTCACTTTTTAACACCTGCAAAGTTAAGTCAGAGAACAGAGTGAGGCTACACTATATGGAATAAGTATGCATGTAAAAAGCATGTCTTGTATTATAAAGGAACCACAAATTCACACCAAAATCTACATCTTCAATGCACAGTTCAATGCATGTACTATGCCCCACATTTTTGGTAAGCTATTTAATTCACTAACGACTCAATTTTTTTACAGACATGTGGCAAGACACAATAAGAAAGCAACAAGGCAACAATACTTAAGCACGTTTTCTTGTGCAATATCGGCTCAAGGTAGGAGCAGTATTATGAATGTTATTGTGGCAGTTTGATGTAACCACAATATGTTACGCTGAAATGTATGATTTAGGAAGTGTAATTACACTTATTCAAATAACATTCATATAACAGGCCAGCCTCTTTTGAAAGCTAGCAGTCTGCTTTGATCTGTAATGGATATTATATTAAAATGATTATTAATGTCTCATTAATCATGTTCAAGAGTACATTCTGTGTAAAGGGCAAATGATTTACAAGATCAAATTACAAGACACAGTTTGAATGATCAGAACTACCCATGCCTACACAATATGTATGTGTGATTGTGTGTACCCACCTTCATGAAACCTTCACTCTTAAGTTTTTGCATCTTGTTAGCAGCACTGTGCAGCCTCTTCCTCTGTGAGTTCAGTACTGAATCAGTCACCTGCCACCACGTCCTGCAGTTCAGCAGAAGAGCCAGGCCCACCACGCTCGCCATGGCAACCAGCACCGCATTCACGGTCTGGTTCCGGCTGTCTACCTTGAAGACGGCCAGCAAGGCCATGCCCGTGATCAAACAACCCAGGATGAAAAGGAAGATCACAAAGGATGGGATGCAGCATGTCTTCTTCCATTTCTTTTTGCCTGGTGTTTATCACAAAAGTCCATATGAATGTCTAGTGATATTTAAAATTGTATTTAAAAAAGAAAATGCTTTCATGTAAGTTATGGGCAACCTTTACCTTGAGTGTCCTCCGTCTTAAAGACGCGGAAGAGTCTGGAGGCCATGAAACCAAACTCTCTCTCACAGGCATCAGAGAGAGTGGCGATCATTTCTGCCATGGAGGTCTCTCCACCAACACTGGACAGCCTGTTATAATCTGTAAACAGGAACCTAGAAACAAACATTTAGTCAAATATTAAAGACATTTTCAAAACAGCAAAAAGAAATCATGCTTTATTCTAGTAAACAGGATGATTCATACACAGTTTTAGCTATTTTTTTTAATTGGGAAAAGTTACTGTAAGTATGCAAATTTAAAGCATATGAATTTAAAATACTAATCATGTTTATTTTCCATTTATCAAAATTTCATTCTATTCTAAATCTTGTTAAATTGTTAAATTACTTGTTAAATTGTGACATGTAAATAGTTTTTATTATTAAACCTCATACAATCACCACTTCCTATACAGTTGTTTAATATTATTATTATTATTATTATTATTATTAAGACTAAGACATTAAGATGCAGTTGAGAGGCATGGAAGTTTAATTACCTGACAGGCAGTGCCCGTGTGGTCTGCTCAGGCAGCTCTGGCGGGTTAACAAACATGAGTTTGAGCAGTAGCTCCAAGTAGCCAATGTGGCGAGCGAGCCGCGTGCTGAGAACCCAAGCCCAGTTCCAACTTTCACCCTCACGCCTACTCCCAAAGTACACAACCACTGAGGAGGAGGGAGAGAAAGAAAAGGAATGCATTAAGGCTAGCTCTCCACATAAACTGCTTGAAGAAAGAAAACAAAAAGGGACTTAAGCCAGACACTGCCTACACTGCCCTCTTGTGTAACAAATATGCAAATGCTTCTAAACATCAAGAAACAATAACAAAAGCATACAATTTTAATCTGTTTTTTTTTTTTTTTATTTATTTTTACCAAAGAACAAGTAGAGTAGAGCCAGCAGGCTGAGGGAGACAGCAATGGCCAGGTTGGGGTCTACAGTGAACCCAAGGAGTAGAGCCACAGAGCCACACAGCAAGAGTGACAGGAACACCACTAGCCAAGAGAACTGGAACAGCGGCTCAATCTGCTGCCCTGCAAACGTCTTCATCTCATCTGTCAGAGAGAGAAATTCCAAAATATTACCTATAACAATCATGTGTCAACTTTCAATTTGGTTTTGATGAAGAAATATGAACATAAAACAGTGGTGCTAGGTACAGTTAATTAGTTAACTGTGTACTTGCCACCCACCCTAGCACTCACCCTCTAGCTTCTTGAGCAGGAAGGACTTGCCGCTGCCCCACTGAGCATACAGGCCTACACAGATAGGGGGCTGCATGGTGGGCTCACTCAGGATGTCAGCCAGAGCACTGCTGTACAGGTCATAGCCCAGCATGTCACCATCTGTCTCAGTGGGGGACAGGTGTCCTGAGGGGAAAATACACAATACATAATGTGTATACAAAAAAATCACAATCAGCATACGGTAATATCATACAATTGAATTCTTCATCAGGTCTCAGGAACTCTAATAAAGATACATGGATTTTATTATATTTAGCAGTTTATTCAGAGCATCCATCTGTCTTCTTCAAACTTAACCGGAGAGAGAAAAAAGCTTGTCTCTGTGTTTGGATTAAAACAGAGATAGCTTGAAGAAGGACAGCATTAAGTACAATTGAGCAGGACTCACGGGCTCCAAAGATTTGAGTAAGAATGCTTTTCTGGTGGCTGCAGTCGATATTGTATGGTGTCTCTCCTGCCTTATTGGGCTTGTAGAGCAGGCGTCCATCTTTAGGGTTGCGCAGGAGTAGCTCAGCCAGCCTGCGGCTCCTCCCACGGATGGCAATGTGAAGAGGCGTGTCCCCTTTCTAGTAAAGGGGAGAACACTCAGAATGATTGCCATGCCAAAAATGCACCCTCATTTATGTTATATACATGACGATGTATGGTTCGCTCTTACCTTATCCACAGCAGACACTTTTGCCCCTTTATCCAGGAGTAGCTCCACAATTTCAATGTTTCTCATCTTGGTAGCTTTGATCAAGGGAGTCTCAGAATCCTGAAACACACTGGTACATTAGTACAAATCTTTTTTTTTTTTTTTTAAATAATAGTGCAGATAAATTAAAGACATAACTGCTCTTTATCCCACTATACCTTGGTAGTGGTCTCTGTGTCAGGGTTACACTGCAGGATGTCTCTGACCATGGTGGCATTTCCCTTCTCCACAGCCCAGTACAAAGCTGTTTTATTGTCCTGGTGCAGACAAAAACAAGTATTATTATTAAGTATTATTATAAAATCAAATTATAATACACATATCTATGATATATTTAATGTGTCTTATACCACAAGTGTTCTACTGATCAGTATAATAAGGGTGTTACCTGTCCTCTGATGTCGATGTCAGCATACTTATGCAACAGGGCTCTTACAATTTCTACATGGCCACCCCTAACAGCTCCAATCAGCACTGTGTCACCACTCTAAACATTTAATACAAAGACAACCACATAAGACAAGGTCACACTACAATTAGTCCTTATAAAGGAATAGTTTAGCCAAAAATTATATTTACACAAATTTCCCCCTTAAATACCAGAATAGGTCAGCGTTAAAATTAATTTTGTACTGTAAAACTGTAATTTTGTATGAGAGATGCAAAATTAAAAAAAATATATCATCAGATAATATTTTGGAAATTATTTGGAAACCAAAAAAATGAGTTTTATTCACATTATTTAACTAGAGGCAGTTGGAGGCAAGCATGTGATTATTTACTTATGTATACTGCATGATATTAACTGGTAGTTATATAAGCTTTGCTTACACTTTAACAGCATTAACTCTGTAGCCCCAAAGCAAAACAACAGAAGCAAACTTTGGACACCACATGTCCAAGTTCTAAACACATGCACACAGAGTTCACAACTGATGCTGGACTCACCCTGTCAGGGATGTTGACGTAGGTCCCTGCGTCCAGCAGATCCTGCACAATCTCAGTGTAGCCCTCCTTGGCTGCGATCATCAGAGCTGTGTTGCCATCTTTATCGGTCATGTTCACATTGGGGTTCCTCTTCAACAGCTCCTTCACAACCTCAGTGTAGCCGCCTTTCACAGCCACTATCAGAGCCGTCATCGAATTCTGAGCACAACACGCCAGTTTTAAAGCAATGCTAGATAAGCTTCAAATCAAAGAAGAAATACTGAAACCATGACAGTGAAGCCTGAAACAAAGCAGTGCACTTACTGCCCCCTCCTGGTCAACATCAGCACCGTTCTCTAGCAGGTGCATCACACAGTCATAGTGGCCCTTCCTGGCAGCCCAGATCAATGGAGTGGTGCCATACTGAGGGCAAAAAATATACACCCAAATCAGCCATACAGGTTAACAGTATAAAACATCCAAAGAGGTCCAGCTCTTCTAGTTTAACCTGGGTGACTTCACCTTGTCAGAACAGTTGACTTTCGCTCCTTGCTTTAACAAGAGTTTGACGATTTCAGCATGGCCTCTGCCGGCAGCCCAGATGATGGGATATACGCTGTACTGCTAAAGAATAGCACAGAATGGTGGGTATTCAGTAAAGACAACACTCACTAACAATTTTTCAGCATGGGACCATGACTTATTCAGTGGGATTTTAAAAAAATCCTTATCCTCTTATATTCGAAAAGCATAGAGGTTTCACTACATTACCTGTCCTGTGGTGTTGGGATTGGCCCCATTCTCCAGGAGAACCTTTGCAACCTCCACACGACCTTTATATGCAGCCCACATAAGAGCAGTCCAGCCTCCCTGAACAGTACAAACACATTCTGTTATCATGCATCCATATTAATGTCTGTTTGATATCAAAACAACTAAAAGAGGCATGATTAGTTTCCTTTCAATTAACTCTTTAATACTGTGGCATTAGGCATATCAAATAAGGATTTATAATGCTCATTTATCGATGTTTAATCTGTGTAATAGCATTGTAATCAGTGTAATTTGAATTTAATATAAGTCTCTTGGCTTCATATTAAAGAAGATAAAGTTCTTAAAGAAATTTTTGTCCCAACACTAACATTATCCCTCAAATTTATATCAACACTGTGACCCTGATTTCAAAAGCATGGAGGTACAGTCAAAAAAACTTATCTACCATACCACCTGATAATGGGTAAAATGAAATTCACGAATATTTTTGCTCAGTATTGAAATCATGTTCAGTTATCAATTTGGAAACAAAATAGTTTACACTTTATTATTTTAAACAAACAGAAAACAGCATTTTTTTGTTCCATACTATTAATTGTACACAAATTATATGTATGAATTATGCACATTATTCCATTATATGTAGAAATCTCAGATTAGTGTAAATAGAGGTTGTAATTTAAATGTACCATTAACAATAAAACTATATTTAACATTAGAAAACTTTAGCTAGGCACACATTGACGTTTACTTTATTATTGCTATTGGAATATCACGGTTAAAATCACGGTGACTAATCGTGTAATCCTGCTACCATCTGTTTGCAGACATATGCAGTATTTGCTACACACTGCTTCTGTGTTCCATTCAGTGCCACTCTGGGCAAATTTAGCATATTTCCTTTTGCTTTTTTCGATACATCAGTTGTTACAACAGTTTCAAATGTTTTTGCGATCCAGCTGTAATTCCACTCTTCATGTGAGAGAAAGGTTTGAGATTATGGTGTTGAAATGGGAACTAAATGTGTGCTTTAGCACGGATCATTGCTGCTGAATGAATTGGCAGCTCTCTATTCACCTGCTCATGATGGTGTGTGAACTAGTGTGCAAACACTGCCTTCACAGTATTTATTTTTATGGGCATGTCTCACCATGTCTCTGTGCTCAATATAAGCGCTGTTATCCAGAAGCTCTTTCACCACCTCCACATGCCCCTCTTTGGCTGCGGAGATCAAGGCAGACCAGCAGTCCTATGGGATAAAAGCAGAGCAGCCGGTCACCATGGAAACTGCAAAGTTGGCCACTGTTGCCAGGGTAACAGCGGGGAAAGCAGGCAGTGCACGGAATGCTCTAAAGGTGAGTGCATATGTGTGTGTTTTTACATGCTGCATACCTTTTACAGAGAGATTTAATAAAGGTGAACTAGTCCTACATGTGGTGCATGGCTAATGTTTCTAACACAATGCTAATGTTTCTAACACAATGCTATGTGAACTTTCTGCTTACCACATCATCCAGGTTGACATTGGCACCTCTTCTGATGAGCTCTTGGACAATCTCCAAACTGCCCTGCTCTGCAGCCAGCATTAGAGGAGTCTGCCCATTCTGAGAGAGATATTCAGACAGTCAGAATACAAGCCTAAACATTTAATTACTCCATGCTATTTTATATTTTATGAAATTAGCTGTGCTAATTATATCATTTAAAGAGAGTGAGGACATTTTAATATTTCTGAATAGAAGGATGGAATTATAGACATAGGGTTGTTTATAACATGATATAATTATTTAAACATTATGAGGATTAAAGGAAAAGCCTCTAGTAGCTTACGTTGATCCTGTTAATTCAGACCAACCCAGTGAAACAATTTTTACTGGTGATTTCAGCATGTAGTGCATCAGAGTTGCAAAAAACAAGGCTTATTGAAGGAAGGCTTATCAAGTATTCCCCCTTGCGGTACAATTAGATATGATTATAATTAAATACACCAAAGTGAGATTTAATCTATTCAGAGATTTATTCACTTACGTCACTGCGACCGTCCACCTCTTTGAACTTATCCAGGTGGGCCTTAAGGGCAGCCAGATTCTCCTCCTCCACATAGCTGAAGAGGTTCTGGATGGCTATAGTGGTCATCTTTATAGATGTAGTGGTGTCCATGATTGCTGCTTAGCACCGTGGCACCCTGAAGCAGAGAAATATCAGGCTTAGAAATACTATGTGCTAATTAAGTCAATATCCGGGCAAATCCAGACAAAACGTGTAGCATTAACTGAAAGAGTATGGAGATTTAACTCCTTGAACAATCCACTGATGAGAGCATAAGCACACGGTTTGTGTCGGAGTGACAGCTGGCATCTGACTATTTCATTCCCAGCATGATAAATGACCTACATCTGAAATGTCAGGAGTATAGGCTGGTCTAATAGCAGGCAGATATAACACTGTTATAACAAGCAGGTCTGTTCTCTCAGAGCCTGGATAAGATAACAGCATGTCTGCTTTCCTCTGCATCTCATTAGTCTCCTGCTCTAACAAGTTATATCCCACATCTCCTGCTCCAAAACACACAGCTCAACCAAGACAGTGGCTTACGTAGGACTGAGGAAGCTGATATTAAATGCAAGGAAAACAAGACAAACAAGCCTTAATAACAGCCTCGATTTCCAGGCAAGAGCCAGACAGTAGTTTGATTCATCATGCATCCAAAGTGGAACAGGAGATGTGTTCATTTCAAATACAAATATTTTTAGAGCAACGGATTGCAAACGGTATACCTAAGCGCACTCCATTATCCACTTTGCTGGAGCATAGCCGGGTTTTGGCTAATAACACTGCTAGTTAATAGGTTAATAGGGGAATATTTGAGGATAAATATAACTGTGCCAAACATGGAGTGTTTATTCTTTTCACAATAAGTCTCATATTTTTACATACTACCCCATAAGTATGACATTCAGGACTATTAGAGGTAACACCAATTAAACAGAAAACATAAAGATATGCACATGATGCGGAGATAAACAGAAAAACAGGCTACACCCTTCACCGCTCAACACGGGAACACTCTGCAAGTGCAAAACAATACCTTATCCATGAATCAAAAATGAAGTAAGACTTCAATCATGTTAATTTTCACATTTAAGCTTAAATTATCCTGACCATTCGTTTGTCAAGCACAGGTTCACGGTATATAAATCTCACAAATAACAGAAAAGGATGAAACAACAAAGACACAATGATGGCTGATGATCACACGGAGGCAACAATACTCTCTTATCACTGAAAACATGAGACCATGTTTAACCTTATGAGACAAAAATCTGACACCTTACCTACAGTGCAAGCCTCTGTCCTTCGCTTATATTTAGGACACTGTCGCTTTTCTCTCAACACCTATGCGGTTTGGGGTGTGTGTGTGTCCTCTTACGGAATGGCATCATGTGTTATTCATGACCACTAGGTTTGGCGAACGCCTGCTCTCTCTGGCACATGCTCAGTTGACAGAGATGCTGTCAGGATATTGTGAAGCCATTGTTCCAAGTCCTTGTTGAATGAACCTGTTTTTTAGTGATTACAATATTTTATCTGTTCTCCAGTCTTGGACAGGATAGTGCCAGGATATTGCATCTCCTCCATATGAATATTGGAATGAATTTCACAAACCTTTAATGTATAAAGTACAACATGCGATAACGTATAACTTACCGTAATAAATAGACGTATAATGTATAATACTTAACCATACCTTCACAGCATAGAAATAAAGCAAGATTAATATTAATGATTATGGAGAAAGTGAAGGAGGCATGTTTCCTGGGCTGCATTTCAGTGAACAGATTATAATATGATAAATACAATGTAATAAAAGTCTAACATATTTGTCATAGAGATATAACTATTTACATGAGATATTTTAGAGTAGTAAATACAGGAGATTAATAAGATAAATGTATATAAATAAAGTCACTTTAGAGTCAGCTAGGATGACACTTTGGCATGACATTATAGATTGAAATGAAGAAATACCTGTATAAAACAAACCTAGCTATTTCGTATACAGTGATATATCCATTCTGTTTTATGATACCACGTAAACATTATTACAGCCATTAATAAAATAATCTGCTTCTTAAATTAAACAGGACATAAACAGTTCTTCCCAGACAAGCCGACTTGTCAGCATGATTTACGGGCAAGATGCTAGCAGGCTAACCGACTGCACCGGCTACCTTTCATTTGATGAAATGACTCTGTTTTGTATTAAAAGATTATATATTTCTTCAACACGGCGGTATTAATAGCGAAATAATATGAAAACAGGAATAAAACCGGTTTATAATCGGATAAAGCCGACTACTTTAGCTGTGGCTTTGGAACGGATGCGACGGCAGCGTAATGAAGTCGCCTCAACAACAGAAAGCTTTTTTTTATTTTTACCTTTAAAGAGAAATGTTAACACGACCCACGCTGGGGCTGTCCGTTTCCTGGTGTCTCTTTATTGTCTCTATTTCTGTTTTTGTCTACTCTCCATCTTCAGCAACAGCCATTTTAAAGGGAGCAGCTCTGAGGTCGTTAGCGTTAGCTTCCTCGCTTTGAGCTTGTTGTTCAGCCAATGGCGACGGTGACGTCAGAGGTGCCGTGGGAAACAATGCAGAAGAATTGGGAAGAAGCCTGAAGGCTGTGTCTCATATACAACACAACCACTCAGTCATAATCACACTAGCCACTCCATCAGCTACACCTACCATACTGTGCACTTTGTATGTGTACACACACTGCCTGTAGCAGTCTCTTATCTACCCTGTTGAAAGGGATTACCAGGACCATCACTGACCAGATGTTATGGCCAGATGTTGTGAGATGGTAGTATGTGTGGTGTTGGTATCCCTGATGAAAAAAATCCTAATTAACCTGAGCAGCTGATGACAAAACACAGGCTGAGTTGGTCAAACTGGTAGACCATCTTTGCCAGCTAGTGTGTCATTTTCCAGCTTTGTTAATGCTTGACTAAGCTGATCTGCCAGAAGAGCAGAAAAAGATGGCTTTGACCTGTTCTGGTCAGATTAAGCCAGATTTCAGGCACAGTAGTGTTGTAGGAATTTGTAAATACCTCAATCAGTACAGGGTTAAGAAGTTCACTAACTGAAAACACCCAGCCACCATGAGTGTTGTGGTTAGAAATTAAATTGAAATGAAGAACTAGACAAGCAACACAAATTGTGCATGGAAAATGGCCGGTAAGCATTTTCCTCAGTGTTTAAAACGTCCACTACAAATAATGTCTGGTTTGTTCTGTAATATCGGCCCTATGATGGTCACTTTTCATTGATGGACAGAGTAAACTATGCCTAGCAACAGATGGTAATTGTAGCTAATTGTATGATTACAAAATGCACCTATGTGTAGATGGACAGGATGAAATGACCAATGAGTATAGCTACAGGAGTGTACCTAATATAGTGGACACTGAAGGAATGTCAAAGGTTACCACCATAGGTTACTGTAGTTTCCATAGGAGGCAATATGGCAGCAAAGAAGAGAGGAAACCAAAGAACAATAAATCAAGTCTAAAGCACTCAGAACATCTTTATATTCCATCTTATTTGGGATTCCAGTTCATGGACTTCAATTCTACAGCAACAAACAAAACAGGGAAACTGAATCTGTCTCGCCTAATCACTGTAACTTCATCCTTAACTTCCTGAAAGACCTCAGCTAATCAGGATCAGCAACACAACCTCAACCTCCAGCAGCAACAGCCCATGCACCGGTGCTTTCTGGGGCCTGTGCTGCTCACTCTGCTGAGTCATGACTGCAAAGCCCCAGTCTAACCACATCATAACGTTCACCTATTACGAGTCAGCATACACAGAGGAGGCAGAGCAGCTTGCGGACTAGTGAAGAAACCATAATCTGTCTCTTAATGTGAACAAAACAAGAGATGGTTGTTGACTTAAGGAGGTCCCACTATGATTACTCTTCTCTACACAACAGCTTTCTGTGGAGCAGGAGGAGAGCAAAACTCGCCTCTCCCATTCTCATCACATTCTTTGGAGATTATAGGTGTGTTACCACTGTGAGAACCTTTTAGAACCTTATTAACACTGTAAGAACCTTTCAGAAACAATTATTATTATTATGGTGACAGTCCAGCACATGGTAAGTCAAAATCATCACAAGAGAGCCACTTGACACATGTCCAAAGTACACCTCAGCAAAATTCTTCACCAATTGTGTCTGAAATATTCTGATTAGCTGTCTCATTATGGCTAATCACTTTTTAGCTAAACATAGTGTTAAGAAAATTGAGTAAGAATAAAATGGCAATTCTGTGACTCTGCATTTGAACATTCAAGCACCAACCCAGTCGTTCCTGTTCCATAGAACAGAATTTACCCTGGAGCACAAAGTAAAAAAGTTCCTGGAACTACAATGAGGATCTAAAAGTGGTCTGATAACTTGGTTCCTGTTATGCAAACATGCCTACATAGAATGTCCTGAGCAGCTGCATCACCGTCTGGTATGGGAATTGCATCACTACAGAACTCTACAGCAAATAGTGAATAGAGATGAGAACATCACAGGCGTCTCTACACCAGGGATCAACAATTCCAGTCATGGAGGGCCAGACTCCAGCACAGCTTGTGGAGGTGGGAGGAAATGACAACCATAAGTTTGAGGAAGGTGCTATATAAATACAACTTATTATTATTATTTTGCACTTTAGTATTGAGGTTGCACTGTAGTGTGTGCTGTGTCCTGGTCCTGTGGGATATTTTGTCCCACTTTATACATGTATATGAACAGGATGACAACAAGAACGTACTTCAGAAGTTTGAATTTCAAATGGTTTCACTTAACAGAGCTGATGAAAGACTCGTGTCAGCAAAATCCTATTTCTCAAGTTCAAGTTTTTCTTTCTCAAGTTTTGGACATAGATTTACTAGATTTTTTAATAGATTACTGTAAAAATTTCAGTGTATATTAAAGTCATCATTTTGCTATTTCTTTGTTTGGTTGCTTGCTAGGTTAATGACTTGCTAGTTTGGTTGCTTGCTAGGTTAATGACTTGCTAGTTTGGTTGCTTGCTAGGTTAATGGACTTGCCCACCAGCAGAATGTGTACTGCTATAATGGATTCTTTAACGACACATAGTTTATAGAGAGTAAAGGGCAGATGCTGAACTATTTCACTTGAACACTGCTCTGATAAGTGTAACTGGATTTTGTGTTCTGTACAATGTATCACACTGTAATGATAACAGATTTGTCTATCAAAACCAGATAAGAGTCAAAGCTAGAGTCCTTACTCATGCCAAATGTTCAGCACACATTACACTCAAACTCCAACAGTGCTAAGAATCAAATACAAATTCCTTCTCACATATAAAACAATAGACTGTGTGGTCCCACTGTATTCAGATTCTCGTTCTCAATGCTGGTCTACTGGTCGTGCCTAAGACCAGACTGATATCAGTGGAGGCAGATATTTTAGTGCCATAAGCCCCAAACTTTGGAATGCTCTCTCTTAAGACCTTCATTACTGCACTTCCTTCTTCCATTTTAAGAGTCAACCTAAAACTTACCTTTCCCAACACTTTCCCCTTCTTCTTCCTGCTAGTGTTTTCTCTTTTTCCCCCCTTTTTGTACAGCATCCTTGAGTGTTAGACAGGTGTGGAACATATTATTATTATTATCATTATTATTATTATTATTATAAGACATTATCATCTTTGAGAGTGAGATGAACTGCAATACAATAGACACACCACATGTATAGTTACAAAAGGTTATTTAATTACCACATTTACAAAGTTGGGCTTTGCATCACTGGGCAAACATTTCTTCTGTTTTCATTGCAGACTAACTCTGATATATTAATGATCATCTTTAGAAATTGTCTTTCTAGCACACATATTTAAAATGGAATGTGTTGAAAATGTCTTAAAGCTTCATGAAGAATAATGAGGCTGCAGTGATTTATTTTTTTTTTTAACAAGGAAAATCTTAAGATATGCAACCTCATGCGTCAAAAGATTGTACGGCATACTAAACTAAAGATAACATGCCATGGACTGAAGAACCTCATTAGGTGATAGGTTCAAATCTCCAATTCAACTTTTACTGTGTCCTTGACAAGAACAAAGGCTTGTCTTCTGAGGAGCCTAACTCAAGAGAGTAAAAGATGAATTGGAAAATAATGACTATTTGAGAAACTGACATTGCTGCAGTGTCAACCTATTGTCTGAAGTGGTTATGTTTTTCCCTTTTCAAATCATTTGCCCTTAACAGGTGTTTTACAATCATCATACAACTCTCCAAGTGTTCATTTGCTTTCTTCTAGTAACAGTGGCACGGTCTCCTGCAAAGTGATGCAGCCTGCATGTCACAACATCAACTCCTACAGTAGTGATGGGGAGTTTAAAGGAAAGTATGCAGAATTCAATACATCAGAGTTTCCTTAGCGTTCCATCCTAACAACACCATTCACATCCCAACCCATCCCCTGCAGCCAATGAGTTCTGGTACCAGCTTTTTGAGCCCAGGTTAGTTTGACGACCCACTGGATGAGTCCAGACAGGGGCTAGTTTGTATGTTTGTTGGTTTATAAGTTTCATTCGCTGACTCTCCCGACACATGGTTTTACAGTAGGAGTGTCGGCCATTGAGTGTGCTGAAGTGGGCTGTGGCTTCTTGGTTCATGTGGTTTTGGGTTTTTGGCTGTCTGAAGAGGCGGTGCTGGTGGAAACAGAGCTGTGCTGCTCCTTCAGCCGCAGATGCCGAGGTTTCACCGGCAGAGCTATGGCCAATAACACACAGCCTATATGGATGGAAAAGGACCAAGACCTGAAAGCAGAGGAAAGAAATAGAGGAAAAAAAGAGGGTGAGAAAGAGAAAGTAAAGGCTGTTACTCTCAAAAAGCTTTACAGACTATTAAGAAAATGTCTTTGTTTCATATTCAACAATCTGTAAAAGTTTATATACCTATATAACAAAATAAAGATAGAGAAATTGACACATTTCAGGCTCTATTATCATGATCATAACATGCATACAAGAACAAAATACAAGATTGGCCCAATGTACATTTCTGGTATCTTTGTGACTGGTGGTAACAAATGTAAAAAGGGGTTGGGTTTGAATGTAAATGGTGGGTTTGTGGTTAGGAGTGGTGCTGCGATATTCAATCAGATCAGCTCCTCTCCTTTAGCAACCAAGTGTGCACAATGCAGCATAAGAACATACGATTAGATTTCACTTACAGATAATGATTTTTTGTGGTAGAGCTAACCAGCTGGCTGATAGAAAAAAAATATTTGCTGTAAGTCCTATCACTAGATTTTATATGAAAATTTTATGAAAATGCACGTGTGTATTTATTTTAAATTTAAAATAAAAGTGAGTATTTATTTTAAATGCTATTTAAATGCTAAAAATCCACAACGATTATTAAAATCAATGCAAGGGATGTAATATACAGATATTGTGCTTGTACAGAAATCATAAGGCATTAAAGAGAATAATGCAGAAGGTCAGTGATGAACATAGACACTAATGACACATGTTGTACCATCTGCAAAAAACAGATATAAACACCATAAAGTACAAGATTCATGTCAAATTGTGCAGACTAGGGCAGAAATTAAGACTGTATGAACTATATTTAACATAGTTATAATTAATATAGCTTGTTTCCAAAACATGATAAACATCTAATTTATAGTTATATCACTCTGTGCTTTTATAAATATAACTAAATCTCAAGAATCACTACATGGCCTAGTAATTATGTCTGATCATTGCGTCTTTCTCTGTCAAAACCTAATCTCTGCCACATTTAAAAAAAAAAATCATATTTATACATAACCAGCTTCACACCAATTCCAATAGTGAAAAACAATTTCACACTTTACAGTTTTATTAATGTAGGGTTATGTGATATGTAGAGCTAATGGATCTTTCAGGGATTTTGAGAAAATCTTTTAGGAGCGAGTCTGTAAAATCTGAGAGTGCAAAATTGACCGAGAACGCCTTTGGTATCCTAACAGTGTTGATACTGCTGACTAAATGGATTTCTTTGGATATAACACAGCAGGATGAATGGGTGTGCGGTTTTATGATGCGTCTCGCAGCTGGTGTGGATTTAAGCGCAAGTTAATAATTAAAAACTCGTGTAACTAAAGGGCTTTATAAAAGCTTTCAGTATGACTTTGCCTTTAATAGACAGCTGTTTGTTCTTATTTGTTACAGATAAATGGATGTTATATTTAGAGGTTATATTTAGTTAGTATTTGGGTCAAGTTACCTATTTACATTAAAGTGGAGTGATATAAGTGATGAACATCCATAAAACCTTGTTGTAAAAAATGAGAAAAGACTTTAAAGCCTGCACTTGTAGTCAGATAAAAAAATACCTTCTTTTTTTGTAGCATAATTAAATCAACATAATATTACTTAAAAATCAAACAGCAGCAATATGTTTAGTATCAGTGTCACAGTGTATAGCCGTACCTGTAGAATTTGAGTGAAGGGCCCACAGACAGCAGCACAAAGGGCACCACAGTATAACAAATGGCTATCTGTGTGCTCGCCCACGTGATGACATCATACACCTGCTTGTGTGTTGGCGAACCCAAAAAGTACGGCCTCACATTGTGCCTCACCTAAACAGGGAAGGATGGGAAGCATAAACAGAGAGTGTAAAAAAAAAAAAAAATAGGAAGGAGGTAAAAAGGGAATTGTTCTATTCGATTCAATTCAATGCACTATTTACATATTCATACATGGACATATTCACAAAGCCGCTTTACAGAAATATAAAAATTCCGGATATAAATTTTAAACTTATAAATCTATACTTTTTTTTTTTTTTTTTAAGTTTCCTCTGCTTAAAAATCTCATTAATAACAACGTTGCATAGTGCACATGTAAAAATCATTCAGCAGACGTCTTTAGAAATTATCCATTAAAGCTGCAGTTTGTAACATTTGAATATATTTCTATATATACTGCAATCATATCATTTTACCCAAGAAAAACTTTGAATTATAATATCACCCCAGGCTTCAGTTTACAATTTCTGTCCCTGAATTTAGTCCTATTTTGGACATTTCATGCAAAGCTACTGTTCAAATTTATCAAGGTATCATTTGAAGTTTATTATCATCAAGTGCAAATGTAGCTATTCCTGTCAGTCCAAACCAGAATGAGCAACTAAACTACTATACACGACTAAATAATACTCAGAAACACATGATTTACTCTTTCATCTCTTAAGACTCTCTTCAATGTTTTTTTTTAATTATTGAAATAGCATTTCTCCTTGCATGCAACAAATGCCTCAAATCTTGCTAACTACATCTTTAAACTTCACCTGGCACAGTGAGTTTTAAATCATGATAGACAATGGCTCATTGTGCTCCACCAAGCCTTCTATCCATCTTACTTAACTGTTAACCGCCTGACAGGCACCACAGTAACTGACTACTTAAGTGGATCAATCTCCTTCCTGTGCTGTGTCTTCAACAACCCGCTGAAGTCCGATCTCCTCCATGTAGAGGAAGAGCAATGGACTGTAGTCTGTTATGCAATTAGCACAAAGTTTAAAGAGATTTGGCTTTAGCCAAATGAAAGCCAACACTCTGGTTTTCAGATGTCAGACTTTTATACAGTATTTATACACCAAATCTCAATTCTTTTACTTCTTACAGCATTAAACATTGCAATGGAATCTATCCTGAGGAATTGAAAATCAAAGAATGCCATCTGTCTTACTCATTGGAAAAATGAAAAATTGAAAAAATCACATTTGTAGACTTTCACTAAAACATTCACTCACATATGTATCTGAACACACGCACACACACACACACACACACACACACACACACACACACACACACACACGGACTCACACTCAGAATGCTCACTCACTCACATGTCTTGCTATCCTTGTGAGGACCTTCCACTGACATAATTAATGCCATGCTAAATCTAAAATTAACCCTATTTTTTTGTAGAAATAAATAAATGTCCTCACAAGCATAGGAACATCTGACAGTTTTGACCTTGTAGGGACATTTGGCTGCTACCCACCAAGACAAAAAGACACACACACACACACACACACACACACACACACACACTAGTTTGTTAGTTATTACTGTTAATTGTTAGTTATTACTATTAATTACTTTGCCACTTTATACTTATTGTTTTTATTTGTATCTGTATTACTGTATTTGGGTTTCTTTTTGCTTTTTTTGTGTTTAGTGTTATCTTACTGCACATTTGTATTAATTTGTTTTCTCCCTCTTTACAGGATCTCATGACTTGTCTCAATGTGACTCATGACTTGTCTCAATTGTCTCATGTCTCAATGCTCCATGAGGAAACAGGAGTCTCGGGACAAGCCCCTACACCGATGTGATACGGACCTCCTCTTAGCAGCACCTCTCCCAAGGTTCTGTTGCCAAAATGTGTAAATTATAAGTGTGTTTAAAGACAAGTGTGCTTACAAACAAACTGTGTCTTGTGTTATAAAATATGTCAGTAAATCTGACGGGAAATGTGAAATCCGATCAAGATTCTGTTCTCGCATTTCAGGGGCTGCCCTGATACTGATACTGTTTCAGATAGGTGGATCAGTACTAAATAATCTCAGATGTCAGCATCCTGTTTGTGTGGCGTGTCGTGCAGAAGCTCCTCACCGCCCTGGCTGCCAGCGTGATGACGATGCCAGTGAGAAAGGTGAGGTAGTAGCCTGGGTAAGCTCCATGCCACATTGCTGAGAGCAGGAAGGTGGCAGCTGTAGGGTTGTAAGGACAGCGCTCGTAACACACCCTGCACAGGAAATACAACAATCTAGCCACAATACACTTTACATATACATATAATCATATGGGGATAATTACCTAACCATTTATCACAGACTACAATAATAATAATTACGTATCCTTGTCTCATTTTGTCTTCATTTAACTGAAATGGACCAAAATGATCCGATTTCCTCCTATAAGAAAAATATATGCAGTGCAGAAATCCTGCCCAAAGATGCTGCCTACCTGCAAATCCTTCTCATAAATGTGACCTGGGGGTTAGTGACAATATTTTTGTGTCCTCAGTAATAATAATTGTTAGTTGTGATTATTGCACATATTGGCACACACCTCACAGGCATGCCAAGTTATATTACAAGTTATGCTGCAATAGCAATGCCATATTCCAACAGTAGATGGAACTCTCCAAAACAGATAATTATTCTATGCATTCAGATCTTTGATAACCTCTACTTTCACATAAAGTGATTCACAGCTTATGTTAAACATGCATAGTATTAGTATACATGTGGCAATCTGGGAAAACTCTTCACAGGGTGAAAGTGGGGTTCAAAAGTCTGAGACCACACTGAAAATCTGGGATCTTCTTTTTTTTCCATTTAATATTGGAACTAAACAGAAAGGTTTAGATTTTTAAAAGGTTTAAAACAGAGAAAGGAAATGTTTAATATCTTGAAGAATATATTCAGGTTCTTAGGTCACTGTTTTAATTTAAACTAATTTATGATACTGTTGCTGTTCTTCTTCTTCTTCTTTCAGTTGCTCCCGTTAGGGGTCGCCACAGCGGATCACTGGACTGCATATTTGATTTGGCACATTTTTTTTTTTTTTTTTTTTTTTTTTTTTAAACACTGGATACCCTTACTGATGCAACCCTCCCCAATTTTATCCAGGCTTGGGACCAGCACTGGGAGTGCACTGTTGTGAGATTGGTACTAACCATGTTAAATTATTTGCACAGATGATCGGATTTTCCCTGAGTCTTATCCCTTCCATTGAAGAATATGTTCAGACGACACTCCCATGGACTTGAGCCGTGATCAGGTTTTACACATATTTGTGAGTCAAGCTGTAAGCTCGAGTGCACGCGGCCCTTAAGGCAAAAGGAGGACTTACCCAATACTAAGAAATTCTGAAATTCCACTCTGAATGATTCCACTTTTTGCTCGAGTTTGCTGATAATATAATTTGTAATGAAAAATGTTGTATTAAATTTGAAAATAATGCAAAATAGATACATTTCAAAAACAGTCCCAGACCACTGAAACCTGTATGTTTTCCTGTATTGAATTATGAATCTCTTTTGCATGCATCTCAATCACAAGTAAAGTTGTAGCACTTTAAAATCTGGTTATCTCCAAAAGTGAAAAGGGACAAAATGGCATTTAACAATTTCATTCCAAGTGCTGCGCAGGAGCACCACAGACATTTCGACAGCCGCTATCTGATTACAAACTGAACTGATTCTGCTTGTGTCCATTTCACTAAGGCACATAGCTATCAAACAACTTAATCAAAGCCTGACATTCACTGTGCGAGAACATCACACTTAGCTGGCAAGGTTTTAGATAACTTTAGGGAGACTCATTGTTTTTGCCACCAACATGCTTGCAGGCAGATGATGAGGCAAGGTTAGAAAGTAGCTTAAACAAAAACATTTTGGGCTGAAAACTTTGCTCAAATCAGATTTGTCTTCATTTTTTTCATTTGTCAGAATTCAGCCAACATTTGATGGGATTCCCAAACTACCACACACACAGATGTAATTACTGAAACAGCACACTGTGTGAAGTGAGCTCTTAAACCTCACTCCAATAGTCACTCTCACCTTTTGAGCCAGTGGGCAGTCTGAATATTCCAGTTATCAAGGAACATCTTAAAACTGGTTGCAAACTGAAATAACAACATACAAGAATGAGAACTTTTTTCATTCATCATTGATTTATAAATTAAAAAAAACAAACAAACAGAGGAACTGGGAACATACTGACCTCTATGTTCATTATCCTCAGGTTGGAGATGAGGTCCCATCGCGGCACTCCGTCACTGTCATAGCCATTAAAGCCAAAGCCAGCTGCGTTGTTGATGGCATCAGCTGTTCAGATCAGACACAAGATGAGTGGTTAAGGCCTTTCAGGTCATCTTATATGCAGTTCTGTGTTTTAGACTCTTGTGCTAATGAAGTGAGGCAGAGCCATACAGAAAGGTTATACATTACTGACACTGAAAGAGTTTTCTAGTCTGTAATTTCTTACTCTAGCTGACAAGTATTAAGGCCCACACATTTCCACATGTCAGCTTACCATGTGACACACAGCAATGTTGAAAAATGGATATCGAGACTTTCTGAGAATATCGTATCTGATTACATAACATATTGCACTCACAGGAAGCAAGAAGATGATGAAATGCAAATGAATATAAAGAAATACTGCAAATATGATGTGCACGAAAAGCCTGGAAAACTGAGTGAGAGATAGAGACACAGCCAGGAACACGCACCTAGAGTCCAAACAAAGTAGTATTTCGGCCGAGTGGTCAGCATGGATAGATACAGGTAGACCATCTGGGCATAGAAGGGGGTGGTGGCAATGAAGTCATCATCGATATTTCGTTCCACAGGAAACACTTTACAGACGGAGAGGAAGACTAGCAGAGAGATGAAGCAGGTGGCAAGCTTACGAATAACCTCCATCTGCAAACGATACAAGACACAAGTTAGTTCCTGCTATCACTTACAGTATATACAGTATGTACACTATACAGTATCAGCCATCAGACTCCTCAACACTCAGAAACTGGACTGAAAACACACACACACACACACTCAACTGAACATCACCCCATCCTCTTTGCAATTTTTGCACATCTCCATATTCAATTTCTGCTGCTACAATATTTATCATATACTGTATATAATCTTTCTACTCTCTACCTGGCTGCTACTCCTTATGTTTACATTTACAGCAACTTTTATCGTACTCTTTTGCACTACTGTCATCTGATTCACTTTCTACTAGAACTGTGTACTAGTCATCTCTACACTGTAACTTATTGTGCCCATTGTCTTGTTTTAGTAGTTTTGTACTGTCTTGTGCCGTCTGCACATGTTTGCACTGTGCACTTATGTAAATATATGTAGTCTCATGTAGTTCTGTGTTTGTTTTATGTAGCACCTTGGTCCTGGAGGAACATTGTTTCCTTTCACTGTGTACTAACTAGCTGTATATGGTTGAAATGACAATAAAAGCTTGACGTGACTTGACTAAGACTATACAGCAACTCACCAGACTCTCTTTTCTCTTAAGTTAATACATTTAAAAAAAAAAAAAAATGCCACACTCAAAGTTAAATCATCTTAAAAAAAAATGCATTTGCACTGACTCATGATGCCTAAATATTTCCAAAATTATATTTACATAAATTACATTGTTCTTTTTCCTATGGACCATGCAGCATAGGATATTTTCAGTATAGACTTTTGAGTAAAAGTTTTTTTTACAAAATCACATCCCTTTGAGTAATTAGGCTTGTAAATATAAATAAACAGCTGCTAAATGCTTCTCTATTCTGCGAGAGCTGCTCGCATATTTATAGGATCTGAGTGCGTTAACGCTGATTAAAAGCTGAGAGGCTCACCCAAAACATTGTCTTAAATATTCAGTGAAGGCACAATATTAATAAACTGTAATCAGTTAGTAATGTTTCCACACTGTCAGTGCTAGTAAATGCGTTACATAAATCCAGGCCGTACATTAGGCGAAGGGTCGTTTAGCCTGGTCTTCCCCTGCAGTCTGCCGTTGCTCTCCTGCTCTCTGTGGCGGCAGGGCTTGCCCTCGATGAAGGCGATGTAGTCATTGTAGGAACAGGTGGGACCTGCCAGGATGCCCATGAAGTTACAGTTATAGCTGAAGTATTCAAGAAGGCTGGGCATCCGCCTGCACACACAACCGGGAAAAAAAAAAGACTTCTGTAACTGCGTTGCACCACAAACATGAGCTGCAGTCATTTGGAGGAACTGGAGGAAGGTTGTATGGTCCTCGAAGAGACATTCTGACCAAAATCTAAAGTTTGAGATTAACTATTGATACTTCTCTGGTAAACAAGCCTATCAGCCTCTTACAGCAATTAGAGTAAATTTTGAATGACTATAACCACTTTGGTCCCTGTTTGGTTTAATCTCTAGCTAATTCAGAAAAAAGCTAGAGTAAGCTTCATCTCAGAAGCTGAATATCTGAAAGTTTAAGTGTATTTTCATAATACAGGTTTACTATTGTCTTGCCCTAACAATGATAAATGCAAATATGCTAAAATGCTACTGCCTGGGCCACGCTACAAGATTTCTACAAGCCTAACCCATGTTGAAAATGTCAGAGACAGCAGAGATAATGACAGATCGCAGATTTTTATTATTTTCCTGGATCTTCCTTCAGTCATCAAACAACTGACACTTCAGGCTTAGAATAAAGAATAAACCTAGAATAAAACATCATACATTTTCAGATTAACTTCACTTCACTAACAATAGTCCTAATTCTCAGAACCTGGGATCTCGCAGAGCTTCTTGTTCACATGCATGCCTTCAGATCAAAACAAGCATGGAGGACAACAATTCAGCTCAGCGGTTGTTCAGGCATGATGTCAAGACTGTGTTTTTACAAGAGACAGTTGGCGTTCTACCACATCACAGGAGGTCGAGAATTGTTTAAGACAAGCCAATTACCCTCTAGTGTGGTCAGACATAAGACATGACAAATAACATTAAACATTGGATTTATGCCAAAAACACTAATTTCCTTGATCACATAAAAAACTGGCTTTGCTTGTTTTACACACCTGATGGCCAACAGCTTCTGACTCTGATTAAGCTGATCTTCTTTCCGTGCCATTCCTGTGAACAAACAGAAAGAAGGAAAATACATATATACAGTAAACCTTTGTTGCTGTTGTTTTTTTATACTAACAATTGCTTAATCAGTCAGCACTTAAAGGCTAACTGGGTTCTTTCCAAGTTCTCTGCTGGAAATAGTAGGTTGTACCCCAGAATTTGTTTTATTAAGTGAATAAACCATTTGTTGAAAGCCAAGTTCAACAAGCACACATGACAGCTATGGGCTCAGTGAAAGTTCTCATCACTAACAGCACTTTTCCACCAGATAGCACATCACAGTAACACATTCCAACCCAGAACATATAACTGTGTAGGTTCTCCTTTGTCTTGAATGTTGGAAGTAGCTAACTATGATAACTAGCAATAGGTGTGTTTATTGAAAATATCTTTTTTGACACAAAATAAAAAAAACAGACATATCTCATTAAAATGTGTGTACTGCTGTGAAATTTTCTTGCCTCATGCAGTGTAACTTTTAGAGAGACACACACAAGAGTTAATGGTGGCACTTGACCCAAACAAAACGAAGAGTGCCAGTAAAATATCATTAAAATCAGAGAGACTTTTAGGTGCAAACTTTTCCAGACAATGTTGAAACACACCAAAACACAAAAAGAATTGTGCATATACACTATACGGCCAAAAGTATGTTGACACTTGATCATCGCACTTGTATGTGGTTCTTCCCCCAAACTGTTGCCACATCATTGGAGGCACACAATTGTAAAGAATATATTTGTACTTTGTAGCATTACAACTTCCCTTCATCGGATATAAATATGTTCCAGCATGAAGTCCATGAAGCCAAGATTTGCCAAAGTTGGTGTCAAACAACTGGAGTGGCCTGCACAGAGCCCGGACCTCAACCCCACTGAACACCTTTGGGATGAACTGGAACACTGTCTACGTGCCAGGCCTCCTCGCCCGACATCAGTGCCGGACCTCACTAATACCCTTGCAGCTGAATGGGCAAATACTCACAGCCATGCTCTAAAATCTAGTGGCAAGCCTTCCCAGAAGAGTGGAGGTTATTATAACAGCAGTGGGGGACTAAATCTGGAATGGGATGTTCAAAAAGCACATATGAGTATTGTTGGCCATATAGTGTACCTGGACAAGAAGGACAATCAGATTCAGCACAGGTACTAAGGTTTGGTACAGTCTCTCAGCAGTGGAAACTGCATAATTTGTTGAGCCATAAGTAACAAAGGTTTAACACATTAGAAGAGAAAGAAGTAATCCCACATTAATGGGAATAGAAAATGAAAGGGTAAGATTATAGGTAATAAAGGATAATAAGTCATAAACGATAAAAACCCTTGTAAATCCAAAGCCTGATGTTGTAGACATCTCTTTTGAAGTTTATAGAAAGTCTCTTGTTAACCTCAGTGAGATTAGAGTTCAGTGAAACAGGCAGTAAGAATAGGCTTTTCTTTAAACACCCAGCACAGAGGCTGACGAATGAAAGTAATTAGAGATGGAGGCAGCAAGCTGTAAATTCACTCCCTCCTAGTTTATGCCGTAGCTTCAGGTGAACCTCGACAGATTGTTTCACTGCATGAAGAGGGGAGATGGCCCAGAGGAAGAGGTTCGAACAAAATCCTTGTGTTATTGCTGCCATTACGTTGTTGATAAGATTACCTATCTAATCAGCTCACATTACAGCTAATGTCTGGCTCAAGATAAAAGACAGAGAGGAAGTAAATTGTTATAATTCTGCAGTTAGAAGCACTTCGAAAGAAGCTGCTAGTTTTGGAACTGTTTATGCTCACATCATTATTTTCATAAATGTGTGGCAGCCTTGGAGAACCATTCACATGGTCAAATTTACTACTATGTAGATAGTTCTGGAAACTACATGCTTTCCTGAATTGAAACATCTGTTTCTTTTGCATGTATCTCAACCAGACGTAGCATTTTAACAAAACTGACATTTAAAAGACAGAAAACAGCATTTACAGATTATACTCCTGTTCCACTGAAAGACTCCCCACCAATCTCTACATTTATAACCTACAGTAATGTACTAGAAAAACAAAAGTGCTAACTTTACAGCGGGAAATGATTAAAGCTATTACTCCGATTATCAGCATCATCCACATCAGTCTCTGTTTCATCACTTGAGGTAAAGTTCACTCGCTCCATTTTAACCCGAGCCTCATCGTTATCTCTTAACTCTACTGATCTCTGTACGTGCTCGCATCAGAGGTGAAATAATCACTGATTAGTCTGACGTGTACCGTGTCAAAAACTTAGCTAGCAAAGTTTTAGACATCTTTAATCAGACTGACCGTTTTTAGCACTGCGTTTGTTAAACTGGCCAAAGTATCACAACATACAACAAGATCTTTACAAGCAGATGCCGAGGCAAGGTTCGAAAGCAGCCTATATAAAACCATTCCCACGTTGTCTTGGCAAAATATGGTTACGTTTTCTTCAAGTAAAGATGTCAAAGTATCATATTTGCAGAAGAAAAACATGACTGGCTGCCTTCCAGAATTTAGCTGCAGCAATATCTAATTTAACAGACTGTCACACTAATTAGAAGACCCTGATTATATTAATTGGGTGTGCTAAAAAAAAACCACACATTTGCTTGCTGGAGCTTAAATAAAATAACTGTAGATGTGTAAAGTTGACTATTTAAAATACATTATGATTTCTGAGCGTGTTCCTGCCCAGAAACATAAGTATTTGATGTGTACCAAATAACACACAAAGGTGCAGTTTGTCATTTTCGTTTAATAAATGTGTTCTGGTTTGAAACCTGGAAATTAGTCAGGACAGAGATGTTCATCTCTTCCCCTGTTCCTTAAAAATCAACTCACTTACCATACACAGAGTTTAACAAAGTGGTGGTTTGGTGAGTCCTCTCTAACAGGGATTCAGCTTGATCATGCTCTTTGACCCTGACCTATTTGTACTAGCATGCGGATGTTTTTCGTGGAGACAAAGCACCTTTTTAAGTCGCTCTGGATAAAGACATCTGCCAAATGCTGACAATTTTAAGCAATTTTAAATCGAATTCTCCTTTCATTCAGCAGAGGGCTCTAAAATTGTTTTTTTTGTTTCTTTAAGTTGCACACCACAGCTAGTCTAACAGAGGCAGGAAGGAATGTGAAGGATGGAAGTCACTGTAAATTATTAATACAAGTCAGATAAAGATGTATAGTATGGGACCAACGTGACGCAGGTCATTGCTCATTCTGTGCAGGAGAGAAGAGGACAGAAGGTCCTGCTGCGGTAATTTCAGCCCTCCTCCATCATTCATCTCCCTGTGCTTTAATTAGCTTCACCAGGCTTTTGGCAGCGGATGCTCAGTGAACACCTGCATTTTTCAAATAAAGCACAGCACCTACATTTTTTTTGCTGTGTCTGCTGAAGTGAATATGCATGCAAGTGAAGAGAATGAATGAAACTATATTAGCAATACATTCTAAAGAAGTGAATGAAAAAAATCTAAAAAATGAATCTGGAAAAGAATATAAACAGAAATAAAAGGGACGTGGCAATTCAGTCACATGATATGAATGAATACATACAGGCTTCTTTTGACATTTGAACTGATATGAAGCTCACCGTCATGAATCTCAAAGGCCATACTGGTGATCTTCTGTGTGATGACCATCATCGGCCTGGAACCAGAGCAAAACAGGAAGGAAGCATGAAGAAAAAAAACTGATTAGTTAATATGGATACACGTTTGTGGAACA